>NC_052031.1:523328-588504 GCF_015832195.1 Motacilla alba alba | reverse complement strand
TAGGGAAGGCTCCAGGGAGAGCTCCCAGCACATTCCAGGGGCTCCAGGAGAGCTGCAGAGGGACTGGGGACAAGGCCTGCAGGGACAGCACACAGGGAATGGCTGCCAGTGCCAGAGGGCAGCCATGGATGGGATCTTGGCCATGAGGAATTCCTGGCTGGGCTGGAATTGCCAGAGCAGCTGGGGCTGCCCCTGCATCCCTGCAGTGTCCAAGGAAAGGTTGGAGAAATCTGGGATGGTGGGAATTGTCCCTGTGTCCCTTTGTCCCCTCCTGGGTAAAATTCTGCTCCCAGAATTTTTCCATAGGGAGAAAATTCCCAACTCCCGAGCGTTTTCCCGTTTGCCAAATCCTTCGGGCTCCGGCAGCACTTCCCAAATCCTGGATCACGACGTGCACCCGCCGTGGGCTGGTGGCTCCCAGCCCACGGAAAATGCTGGAAAAGTGCCTGGAATGACACATGGATAACTCAGGGGATGGATGGGCATGGGATGCGATGGGATCCATGGGAATGTGGGATTCGGTCCGTGAAATTTATCCCAGGGAATCCATGACTGGGATCCCTGGATCCCTGGAAGTGTCCAAGGCCAGGTCGGACACTTGGAACAACCTGGGATAGCGGGAGATGAAATCCTGGAAGCATCCTGGAGGATTTGGAGAGCGCTCCGACATTCCGTCGGAATGTCTAAAAATAGGGATGAGCTGTCAAGCGTTTGCCACTTCTCCCGGGAAAGGCAGAAATCGTGGAAAGCCGTTGGTGGGAAGCAGCTGAGAAGCTTCAGCACATGGAGGGGTGGCAGGGAAAGGTTCCCTGGGTGAGATCCGTGCCGGAGTGGAAAAATCCCGCCTAAAATGTGGGAGAGAAAACGCAGAGAGGAGGAAAAGTCTTGGATCTGGGTGGAATCGGAGGCTTGGGTTTGGCGGGAAGGGCGGGGAACGTTGGGAATGTTGCTGGAATGACGTCAAAGGAGAGGCCACCGGGGTAACCTCGGGGATCTGGGATCCGTCAGCTCCTAAAAATCCATTTCTTGGGATAATTTGTAAGGATGAGAATTTCTCCTGGCTCCTGATCCGCTACAGGCAGATTTGGGAATGAGGAGACCCTGCGGCTCCGTGGGAAGGACTCGGCTGGAAGTGAGAGGGAAGAGGGAAAACTTGGGATAAGGAAGGTGGGAAGGATTGAATGGATGGATTTTCCTCAGGCTGGATTGTCCCAGCGGGAATTTCTCCTGTGTTTTGGAGCTGTGGTGGGTCCGGGTGGATCCTTGGGATCCATTCCAGGAGCTGAAGGTTTGGGATCAACGCAGGATGGAATTCACGGATGCTGGGAATGGAAACGCTTGGAAAACTTCCTGGGCTGTGCCCGTGGGATCTCCTGGATGTCAGAGGGATCTCCTGGGGATCTTTGGGATGGGCTGGGAGGTCCCTCCCAGGCAGGCCCCGCCAGGAGTGGGGAATTGTGGAATCCTTGCCCGTGGAATGCCGGCAGTGCCTCGGGAAGGGCCCCCGAGCCCCCCTGGGCCGGGCAGGGGCTGCCAGGGATCCGTGCCGGGAGAGCCCGGGAAGAGTGGGATGCGCCCCGGGCTGGGGCCAGGGCAGCTCTGCTGGGATCGGGGCAGGGATCGGGAATGTCCTTCTGGCTCTGCCCAGCTCCTGCCAGGAGCCAGCGGGGATCGGGATCTGCTCCAGGAATGAGCCCCGGGACAGGAGGCAGCGGCCTCAGCCTGGGCCAGGGCAGGCCCAGCTCCCAGATTTGGGATCCTTTTCCATGGAAAGGGGTCAGGCCTTGGCAGGGGCTGCCCTGGGAGCTTTGGAGTCACTGTCCCTGGAGGAATCCAAGGAATTCCTGGATATGGCTCTGCTCTCAGCATCACCTTCCACTGTCCTAGATTGCTCCAGCCTGGTGGATTTTTTTTTCAGGGAATTCATGGAGTCCCCATCCCTGAAAGTGTCCAAAAAACCTGAGCATGCAGCACTGGGGAATGTGGGGCAGTGGGGCTTTTGGAATCCTGGAAATGGTTGGCTCCAATGGGATTTTCCAATGGATATTCCAACTCAAATGACTCCATGACTCCATCATTAATTCCATCTTGGATTCCTTCATTGACTCGATTTTTTTATTCCATCTTGGATTCCTTCATTGATTCCATTATTGATTCCATCTTGGATTCCATCTTGGATTCCTTCATTGATTCCATTATTGATTCCATCTTGGATTCCCTCATTAATTCCGTGACTGATTCTATTATTAATTCCATGACTGACTCCGTCTTGGATTCCGTCATTGATTCCTTTTTGGATCCCTTCATTATCTCCATCATTGATTCCATCACGGATTCCATCACTGAGGTGGGAACGGGGACAGGACAAGGGGACACAACCTCAGGCTGTGCCAGGGCATCTCCAGGTTGGATAACGGGAAAATTCCCACCCGGAAAGGCTTTTCCAGCCCTGGCACGGAGTGGAATCCGCATTCCTGGTGGGATTCAAATCCATGTGGATGTAGCGGTTGGGGACGCGGTTTGGCGCTGGCCTTGGCAGTGCTGGGAATGGTTGGATTTGATGTTCTCCAAGGGATTTTCCAGCCAAAAATACTCCATGACTCCATGGTTGATTCCATGACTGGTTCTATCGTTGGCTCCATCTTGGGTTCCATCTAGGATTCCATCATTGGTTCCATGACTGAGTCCATTATTTATTCCATCTTGGATTCCATCTTGGATTCCATCGTTGATTCCTTCTTTGATTCCTTCATTGATTCCCTTATTAGTTCCATTTTTGATTCCATTATTAGTTCCATTATTGATTCCATTATTAGTTCCATTATTGATTCCATCTTGAATTATTTCATTGATTCCTTCATAGATTCCATCTTGGATTCCATCATTGATTCCTTCTTTGATTCCTTCTTTAATTCCTTCATTCATTCCATTGTTAGTCCCATTATTGATTCCATCCTGGATTCCACTATTGATTCCATCTTGGATTCCATCATTGATTCCATCTTGGATTTCTTCATTATTTCCATAATTGATTGCGTCATTGATTCCAGTACTGATTCCATCTTGGATTCCATCATTGATTCCTTCTTTGATTCCTTCTTTAATTCCTTCATTGATTCCCTTATTAGTTCCATTATTGATTCCATTATTAGTTCCATTATTGATTCCATTATTAGTTCCATTATTGATTCCATCTTGAATTATTTCATTGATTCCTTCATAGATTCCATCTTGGATTCCATCATTGATTCCATCATTAGTTCCATGACTGAGTCCATTATTTATCCCATCTTGGATTCCATCATTGATTCCTTCTTTAATTCCTTCATTGATTCTGTTGTTAGTTCCATTATTGATTCCATTATTAGTTCCATCATTGATTCCCTTATTAGTTCCATTATTGATTCCATCTTGAATTATTTCATTGATTCCTTCATTGATTCCATCTTGGATTCCATCAGAGATGCCACTGTTAGTTCCATCATTGATTCCATCTTGGATTCCATCATTGATTCCATCTTGGATTCCATCATTGATTCCATCTTGGATTCCATTGTTAGTTCCATCATTGATTCCACCTTGGATTCCATCACTGATTCCATCTTGGATTCCTTCATTATCTCCATGATTGATTCCGTCATTGATTCCAGTACTGATTCCACCTTGGGTTCCATCACTGAGGTGGGAGCAGGGACAGGACAAGGGCTGGGATTCAAATCCATGTGGATGTGGCACTTTGGGACACGGATCAGGGGTGGCCTCGGGCACTGCTGGGAATGGTTGCACTCTGGGGCTTTTCCAGCTGCGTAATTCCATGATTTTAGGAATGCTGTGCACAGGCTGAGCCTTCCCTTGTGGAATTTCCTTGGAAATCCCTCAACTCCCCTTCCCGTTGTGTTTTCCAGCCGAGACCCCGATTGAGGAGTTCACGCCCACGCCGGCATTCCCAGCGCTGCAGTACCTGGAATCCGTGGATGTGGAAGGAGTCGCCTGGAGAGCGGGATTGCGCACGGGGGACTTTCTGATCGAGGTGAGCTCCTCGTGGAATTCCACTCCTTCCCCGGGGATTTTGGGAATTGCCCAGGAGTTTTGGAATTCTCCCGGGTGTGGGTCAGGGGGATCCGGAGTCCTCCAGGTCATGGAACTTCCAGGGGTTCTTTGGGTGTGGATCCAGAGGGATCCCGGTGTCCTCCAGGTATGGATATGGAGCCTCCAGGTCTGGATCAGGAGGATCTGGAATTCTCCAGGTGTGGATCAGGAGGATCTGGAATTCACCAGGTGTGGATCCAGAGGCATCCAGAGTCCCCCGGTGACAGTGAATCCCCTTGGAATTGTGGCTGCTCCATCCCGTGGAGAACACACTGGGATTTCGGGAGATTCCCTGGATTTGTCAGTGCTTTAGGGATTTTCCTGGCTGGAGGAGGAGCTTGGGATGTTCCCATGGGATTGGCGGGAACAGGACAGGGCTGGAGTTTGCAAAGGCAGAAGAAAAGGTTTTCCAGTGGGAAATCCAAGGAATGGTTCAGGGACTGGACCCAGGAACTGCTTTGGTCGGAAAGGAATCGTGGGAAGTTGGATTGGATTCCAATGGAATGTGCAGAGCATTGGGATTGGGATGGATCTTGCCAGACTGGGAGATCTGGGAATGTTCCCCTGGAGAAGGGAAGGCTCCAGGGAGAGCTCCCAGCACATTCCAGGGGCTCCAGGGTCGCTGCAGAGGGACTGGGGACAAGGCCTGCAGGGACAGCACCCAGGGAATGGCTGCCAGTGCCAGAGGGCAGCCATGGATGGGATCTTGGCCATGAGGAATTCCTGGCTGGGCTGGAATTGCCAGAGCAGCTGGGGCTGCCCCTGCATCCCTGCAGTGCCCCAGGCCAGGCTGGACACTGGGGCTGGAGCAGCCTGGGATGGTGGGATTGTCCCTGGAATGGGCTCTGAGGTTCCTTCCCACCCAAACTATTCCAGGATTCCATTTGGGGTGAATCTCCGGCATTTTGTGCTGCTTGACGTGCTTTGGGTGGGAATCTGATCCCGATTTTCTCTGCACTGAGGATTTTAGGCTCTGTCTCCTTGGAAAGCTGGGAGGAGACCTGGGACATTCCCACTCCTGCTTGTCCCGGCAGGAGAAGGAGAAAAACAAAGCCTGGAGGAATTTGGGATGGCTGGAGGTCCTTTCCATGGAGAAATTCCCAAATATCCAATCCAAACCTGCCCTGGCCCAGGCTGAGGCCGCTGCCTCCTGTCCCGGGGCTCATTCCCTGGAGCAGATCCCGATCCCCGCTGGCTCCTGGCAGGAGCTGGGCAGAGCCAGAAGGACATTCCCGATCCCTGCCCCGATCCCAGCAGAGCTGCCCTGGCCCCAGCCCGGGGCGCATCCCACTCTTCCCGGGCTCTCCCGGCACGGATCCCTGGCAGCCCCTGCCCGGCCCAGGGGGGCTCGGGGGCCCTTCCCGAGGCACTGCCGGCATTCCACGGGCAAGGATTCCACAACTCCCCACTCCTGGTGTGGTTTGGGTTGGAAGAACCTCCCAGCCCATTCCAACCTCTGGACACCTCCCAGTATCCCAGATTTCTCCAGCCTTTCCTTGGACACTGCCAGGGATGCAGGGGCAGCCCCAGCTGCTCTGGCAATTCCAGCCCAGGCAGGAATTCCTCATGGCCAAGATCCCATCCATGGCTGCCCTCTGGCACTGGCAGCCATTCCCTGGGTGCTGTCCCTGCAGGCCTTGTCCCCAGTCCCTCTGCAGCTCTCCTGGAGCCCCTGGAATGTTCTGGAAGCTCTCCCTGGAGCCTTCCCTTCTCCAGGGGAACACTCCCAGATTTCCCAACCCAACTCCAGAGGGGCTCCAGCCCTGGAGCAGCTCCAGGGCCTCCTCTGGATTTGTTCCAGTGGATTCAGGAGCTGTTTTAGGAATTCCCTGAGCTCTTCCTTCCCCACTGGGAATTGTCCCTTTCCCTCTCAGCTCTGGGAATTCCTTTTGTCCTTGGAATCCAATTCCCGGATTTTCCTCCTCTCTGCCTTTTCCATGGATTATTTCCCAGCTTCAGCCTCGCATATTCCCTGAACTTCCTTTTGGGGCCAGTGTGACACCGGGAATGTCCCTGCTCTGCTCCCGGGAGAGGCTTCCCAAAATCCTGGAGCTGGTCCCATGTGATTCTCCTCAGAATCCCAGGATCCCTGGGCTTGGAAAATAATTCCAAGGGCACCAAGTCCGAGCTGGACCTGGTCCCCAGCCCGGAGCACTGAGTGGAATTCCAGGAATTCCCTGGACACCTCCAGGCACGGGGACTCCAACCCCTGCCTAGGCCTGACCCCTTCCCATGGGGAAATTCCTAAGGATTTCAAGATTCCAGAAGTCCTCCAGGTGTGGATCCAGAGGGATCCAGAGTCCTCCAGGTGGGGATCAGGAGCTTCCAGAAGTTTTCCAGGTCAGAAGGATCTGGAATCCTCCAGGTGTGGATCCAGGTTTGGATGTGGGGTCCTCCAGGTGTGGAAGTGCCAGGAGCTCTTCAAGCAGGGATCAGAAGGTTCTGGAATTCTCCAGGTGTGGATCCAGAGGGATCCGGACTCCTCCAGGTGTTGGAGCTTCCAGGAGTTTTCCAGGTGTGGATCCAGAGGGATACAGAGTCCCCACATGTGGATCAGGAGCTTCCAGAAATATCCAGGTCAGGATGATCTGGAATTCTCCAGATGTGGATCCAGAGTGATCCAGAGTCCTCCAGGTATGGATCCGGAGGATCTGGAATTCTCCGGGTGTGGATCCGGAGGGATCCAGAGTCCCCACATTCCCTTTGGGAATTGGGTCACTCCTGGAGCTCTCCCGAGCTGCCCTCGGTGCCAGTTCCAGCCCTGAATTCCCTTCGGGAAGACGCTGCCAGGAATTCCTCCCAGAAAATCCGGAGCAGCCTCTGGAACCGCCACAGCTTAGGCTGAAAACTGGGAAAATTCCTCCTGGAGGGAATCAAATCCCAGTGGATTTGGAGGACCCGGATCCAGGGTGGCCCTGGAAGAGCCGGGAATTCTGGGATTTGATCTCCGAGGGCTTTTCCAGCTTGCAACAATTCCATGATCCTGTGAACCACATTCCGGGAATGGCTCCATGAGGAAATTCCCGGTGCCAGGCTGGGGAATTGCCAAGATCCGACCTCTCCATGGGTGGGATTGGGAGAATCCCACTGGAATTCCAGAGGAAAATCCAGGACTTCCAGCCATTTGTCTCCCCCCATCCTGGGAGCTTTTAAATCCTGGAATTTTTTCCATGAGGAGCCTCAGAAGTGGAGAACTTTGACCACTTCCATGAGAATTCCACGATTCCTTGAGGATCCGGGTGGGAATTCCCGGGACTTGGGATGCAGACAAGGCTGGAAATCCATGGATATTTCCAGGATTTAGGGACAGATTTCATTGTTATCCCAAGGTTTTTTTAAAGGAAAAACTGGAATGAGGGATCCAGATGGGATCCCAGCATCCCCTGGGGAGGTTTGGATGGGATGTTCGGGAATGTTGCTCCATGGAAAAGGTTGGGAAGCTTTGGAAGGAGCGGTGGTGGAGTCAAATCCCTGGGAATGTTCAAAAAACCTGGATTTGGGAATGTGAGTTAGTGGTGGTCTCTGAGGGCTTTTCCAACCTGAACAATTCCATGATTTTCTTTGGGAATGAGGAATAATCCTGCTCCAGGCAGCGGTGGGAATGGGGCGATCCAATCCCAACCATTCCATGATTCCAGTGAACAAAATTCCCGAGTTTTTTTTTAAGGACACAAAGCCCAAAAATATGGGGGGGGGGGGGGGGGGGGGGGGGGGGTGTGGAAAAAATCCTCCGGGACAAAAAATTCCCCCTCTGGAATTGTGGGAATGAGGGAGCGCTGAAACATTCCCGGATCCTCTCCCCGTGGAAAGGTCAGGAAGCAAAAAAAGCAGGAAATGTGGATAATTCCGGCTCCGGAGCGTGGGAGGTTGATAAAAAGGATCCGAGGAAATATCAAAGGCCGGGATTTCGGATCATTGGGAATTTGGGAGGTGAGGGGGAAAAAAAACAAAAAAAAAAAAGAGGGAAAAGGCTGATCCAGCTCCATGTTTTTTTATGGAAATGCTCAAAATTTGGGATATTCTGGTGCGGGGAAAAAAAGCTGGAATGTTCTGCTCCGAGTTGGGAACGAACGCGGAGCTCAGATTTCTCCGGGAGATGTCTCGGAGCATGAAGTTTCCCAGTAACCAAGGAGAGAGGAATTCCTAAAAATACCCATTCCCAAATTACCGGGCTGGGAGAGCGGATCCCGGAGATCTGCGGGAGGGGGGTCTGGGAATGCTGCTCAGCCCTGGAGTTCCGGAGGCTCGGGATCAGCACTGGGCTCTCCCAGTTTTCCGGAGGAGGGGAATTGAGGGAAATCAAGGCAGGGATGAATTGGGAGCGCAGGGAATTCCAGGATTGAAATCCCAAGGAATTCCGTGGAGGTGGAAGTCGGTCTCAGGTTATCCCGGGGGTTTTGTTGGAATTCCTTCAAATTGAGGTGGAAATAAACAGAATTGGGAGTGGGAGACAATTCCCAGCAATTCCCTGGCTGGACCCGGCTGGGAATCGGGATCTGATCCCAGGAAAAAGGGATGGGATGAGAAGGAACGGCCTCAAGCTGAGCCGGGAATGGAATATTTGGGAAAAATCCTTTGTGGAAAAAGCTGGGAAGGATCGGAATGGGCAGAGCGGGGCAGTGGGAATCGCCATTCCCAAGGGATTTCAAATCCATGGATCAGGGGTGGGAATGGCAACGCTGGGAATGCTGGGAATGCTCCTGGCAGGATTTCCAGCCTCCGGGATTCCCAGACTCCAGGATTTCATTCCCAACCCAGGAAATGCTGATGGGAGGACCTCGGGAATTTCCCATTCCTGTGAACCCTGCCAGGCAGGGAATGGAGGTTCCGGACTTGGGAATTCCCTTGGGAAAAGGGAATTCTCCCAGCCATTTCTGGATTTCTCCTGAATTTTTTTTTTTTTTTGTTGGATGTGGCAGATCCTGGAAGGACAAAATCCTCGAGTTCCCTGAAGTTCCCACGGAAAAGGGATGAGGATCCAGGAATTCCTGGCTCTGGAATGTGGGTGTGGAATTCCAGCAGTTTGGAAGGAGCGCGGTGCACGTGGAGAGAATTCCCTGGAAAAGCATTCCGTGGATTGCAGTAAATCCCGTGGGAACTTGCCCACGGAATGGGGTGGGCTTGGAGAGGGGGGAAGGTCCAAGATGGGATCGTCGGGAGGATTTTGGGATCTGGAGAATCCTGGATAATCCCGAATTCTCTGGAATGGCAATCCCTGGATTTCTGCTCTTTCTTCTTGGTGCAGGTTCAACCTGGAATTCCTGGAGCTCTTCCCATCCATTTTATCCCATGGATCCATCCCGAGGGATGGCCCTGGGCCCATTCCAGCTCCTTTGCTCCAGGAAACTTTGGATTCCCGGGAATGGTTGTGTGGGATCGTTGGCAGCTCCGAAGTTTCCCGGTGCAAAGGAGCTGGGCCATCCCTTGGGATGGATCCATGGGATAAACACGGAGCGCTGGGAAGAACTCCAGGAATTCCGGGATGAACCTGCACCAAGAAGAAAGAGCAAAATTCCAGGGATTGCCATTCCAGAGAATTCGGGATTATCCAGGATTCTCCAGATCCCAAAATCCTCCCGAGGATCCCGGCTTGGACCCTTCCCCACCCCATTCCATGGGCAAGTTCCCACGGGATTTACTGCAATCCACGGAACGCTTTTCCAGGGAATTCTCTCCATTCCAAACACTCCACGACCAAATGCTCCAAAAAACCCAGGAAAACCCCCATTTTTTTTTTGGGAATCTCCCAGCAGGAATTGGCAATTCCCATCCCCTCCTCACCATCACCGCGCAGCGACTCCCAACCACCACAAAAAAAAGCCGGGAAAAACCGGGAAAAAAAACCAAAAAAAACAGGAAAAAACGGGATTTTTGCGGACGACTTCCATGGGGTTTTTTTCCCACTGGGAATTCTGATCCGTGTTGGGTGGTTTTTTTTTTGGGAATGCAGGTGAACGGAGTGAACGTGGTGAAGGTGGGGCACAAGCAGGTGGTGGCGCTGATCCGGCAGGGCGGGAATCACCTCCTGATGAAAGTCGTGTCCGTCAGCCGCAAGCCCGACTCCGAGGAGGGATCCCGCAAAAAGGGTGAGCGGCGATTCCCGGGAATTCCGCGACTCCGGCGGCTCGGGATGGGCCGGAGGCAGCCCCAGCGAGGAGAGGGGGTGGAAAATTCCAGGGTGGAAGGTTGGGGTGTGCCAGGTTTTTGGGATGCGCTGATTTTTGGGATGTGTCCTTTTTTTGGGATGTGCCGGTGTTTGGGATGTGCTGGTTTTTGGGATATGCCAGTTTTTGGGATGCATCAATTTCAGGATGCGCCAGTTTTTGGGATGTGGTGATTTTTGGGATGCGCCAATTTCAGGATGTGCTGGTTTTTAGGATGCAGTGATTTTTGGGATATGCCAGTTTTTGGGATGCATCAATTTCAGGATGTGCCAGTTTTTAGGATGTGCACATTTTTGGGATTTGCCAGATTCTGGGATGTGCCAGTTTCGGGATGTGCCAAAATTTGGGATGTGTTGATGTTGGGGTGTGCTGATTTTTGGGATGTGCCAACTTTAGGGATATGCTGGTTTTCGAGATGCCGTGATTTTTGGGATGCGTCAATTTCAGGATGCACCAATTTTTGGGATGTGTTGATGTTTGGGACGTGCCAATTTTTGGGATACAATGATTTTTGGGATGCGTCCATTTTTTAGGATGTTCCAGTTTTTGGGATGTGCTGGTTTCTGGGACGAGCCAATTTTTGGGATGAGCTGATTTTTGGGATGTGCCAAATTTGGGACGTGCCAATTTTTTGGATGTGTTGATGTTGGGATGTGCCACTTTTTGGGATGTACCAGTTTTTGGGATGTGCCGGTTTTTGGGATGCAATGATTTTTGGGATGCTCTGATTTTTGAGATATGCCAGTTTTTGGGATGCATCAATTTTGGGATGCACCAATTTTTGGGATGCGTTGATGTTTGGGATGTGCCAATTTTTGGGATGCAATGATTTTTGGGATGTGTCCATATTTTAAGATGTGCTGGTTTTTAGGATGTGCCAGTTTTTTGGGATTTGTCAATTTTGGGATGTGCCAGTTTTTGGGATATATTGATGTTGGGATGCAAGGATTTTTGGGATATGTCAGTTTTTTGGAATGTCCCAGGTTTTGGGATGTGCTGAGTTTTGGGATATGTCGGGTTTTGGGATGCGCCAATTTCAGGATGCACCAATTTTTGGGATGTGTTGATGTTTGGGATGTGCCAATTTTTGGGATGTGCCAGTTTTTGGGATGTGCTGATTTTTGGGATACACCAGTTTTTGGGATTTGCCAGATTCTGGGATGTGCTAATTTCAGGATGGGCCAATTTTTGGGATGTGTTGATGTTTGGGATGTGCCAGTTTTTGGGATGCAATGATTTTTGGGATGTGTCCATTTTTTGGGATGTGCTGGTTTTTGGAATACGCTAATTTTTGGGATTTTCCAGTTTCTGGGATGTGCCAATTTTTGAATGTGCCAATTTTTTTGATGTGTTGATGTTTGGGATGTGCCACTTTTTGGGATGTACCAGTTTTTGGGATGTGCTGGTTTTCAGGATGCAATGATTTCTGGGATGCCATGATTTTTGGGATATGCCAGTTTTTGGGATGCACCAATTTCAGGATGCACCAATTTTTGGGATGTGTTGATGTTTGGGATGTGCTGGTTTTTGGGATGTGTCCATTTCTTAGGATGTGCCAGTTTTTTAGGATGTGCTGATTTTTGGGATGTGATGATTTTTGGGATGCGATGATTTTTGGGATGTGCCAGTTTTTGGGATGTTTCCATTTTTTTCAGAATGTGCCATTTTTTTGGGGGATACGCTGGGTTTTGGGATGCATCAATTTCAGGATGCGCCAATTTCGGAATGCGCCGATTTTTGGGATGCAACAATTTTTGGGATACGTCCATTTTTTGGGATGTGTTGATTTTTGGGATGCGCCAATTTCGGGATGCGCTGATTTTCGGGATGTGTTGATGTTTGGCATGTGCCAATTTTTGGGATGTTTCCATTTTTGGGATGCGTTGATTTTTGGGATGCACTGGTTTATGGGATGTGCTCGTTTTTGGTGTGCGTCATTATTTGGGATGCGCCCATTTTTGGGATGCGCTGATTTTGGGATGTGCACATTTTTGAACGTGAAGGTTTCTGGGATATTCCCATTTTTGGGATATTCCAGCTTCTGGGATGCGAAGGTTCTTGGAATATGTCAATTTTTTGGGATGTGCTGATTTTTGGGATGTGTTGATTTATTGGGATGCGTAATTTTTTGGGACTCATTGATTTTTGGGATGTGTCAATTTTAGGATGCGCCCGTTTTTTGGGATGCAATGATTTTTGGGATGTGCTGGGTTTGGGGACACATTGATGTTTGGAATGGGAAAATTTTGGGGATTTGCTTCTTTTGGGTTGCGCTGATTTTTGGGAAGCGTAACATTTTGGGATGCGCCCATTTTTGGGATTTGCCCACATTGGGATGTGGCCATTTTTGTGATGCATCGCGTTTTTGGGATGTGCTGATGTTTGGGATGCCCTGTTTTTTGGGATGCATTGATGTTTGGGATACAAAGATTTTTGGGATGTTCCCATTTTTGGGATGTGCTGGTTTTTGGGATGGGATGTTCCCATTTTTGGGATGCGCCTGTTTTTGGGATGCGCTGTTTTTTGGGATGTTCCCATTTTTGGGATGTTCCCATTTTTGGGATGCGCCTGGTTTTTGGGATGTTCCCTTTTTTGGGATGCGCCTGTTTTTGGGATGTTCCCATTTTTGGGATGTGTCGATTTTTGGGATGTGCTGTTTTTTGGGATGCGCTGGTTTTAGGGATGTTCCCATTTTTGGGATGTTCCCATTTTGGGGATGCGCCTGTTTTTGGGATGCGCTGGTTTTTAGGGATGTTCCCATTTTTGGGATGTGTCGATTTTTTTGATGTGCTGATTTTTGGGATGCGCTGGTTTGTGGGAATATGGGAGGTGGGCAGGGAAGCTCAGGAAGGTCAAAACCACATCTGTGGAGTTGTGGTGTTGTTCCGGGAATGGCTTGGGTTCCCAAGGTCTGGAATTCCTAGAGTTGTGGTGATTTGGGGAATTCCCAAGGTCTGGAGTTCCCTTGAATTCCCTTGAATTCCCAAGGTCTGGAGTTCCTGGAGCTGTGGTGTTTTTTGGGAATGGCTTGAATTCCCAAGGTCTGGAATTCCTGGAGTTGTGGCAAACAAGGAAGAAGAGTTTTGGGAGCTCATGGATGGGAGGGATGGGCTGGGAATTCAGGGAGGGATCTGGGGAGTCCCAGGATGGGTTTTGGGAATCACTTTTGATTCCCATGATCCGGAATTCCTGGAATTCCCATCTGCTGCTCCAGGCTCCGGCTCCACCTGGGGATTGTCGGGTTGGGAAGCAACCCTGGGAATTTCTAGGAGTGCTGGGGGCCAGGATGGTGATCCCAAAGGAACACTGGGAATTCCAGGATGGAACCAGGAATGTGGGAATTCCTGGGCACAGCTGGTCCTGGGGGATCCCAGAAAGTTCTGGGATTTCATTCCATGGGTTCTGGATTCCGGGAGCAGATCCAAGAGCTCGGGCAGGGCAGGGGTTTGTCCGGAGGGACGGGAACATCTGGAAGCACAGGAAGGAGCCAGGAGGGGTTTGGGGGGATTGGGTCTGGAATTCCAGGGAATGGAAGCAGGGGGGTGGGAAAAGGGGGTGGAATTACGGGAATGGGGAAAGGGGAATAGGAAAAGGAGATGGAATTATGGGGATGGGAAGAGAGGAATGGGAAAAGGGGGATGGAATTGTGGGGATGGGAAAAGGGGAATGGGAAAAGGAGATGGAATTGTGGGGATGGGAAAAGGGGAATTATGGAGATGGGAAGGAGATGGGAAAAGAGGAATGGGAAAAGGGGGATGGAATTATGGAGCTGGGAAAAGGGGGACGGGAGCAGGGGCTGGAATCAGGGGGATGGGAGTTTGGGAAGCAGGATTGGGATGGGATGGAGGGGCAGGAGCAGGAAGATGGAAGCAGGGATGGAAACAGGAGGTGGAAGTGGAGGGGCAGGAGCAGAGGGATGGGAGCAGGGAATGGAAACGGGATGGAAGTGGAGGGGCAGGAGCAGGGGATGGAACAGGGGCTGGAATCACAGGGATGGGAGCAGGGAATGGAAACAGGGATGGGAGCAGGGATGGAAACAGGATGGAAAGGGGACAGGAGGGACAGGAGCCGGAAGATGGAAACAGGATGGAAGTGGAGGGGCAGGAACAGGGGATGGGAGCAGGGAATGGAAACATGGGGATGGAAACACAGGGATGGGAGCAAGGAATGGAAGCAGGGATGGGAGCAGGGAATGGGAGCAGGGAATGGAATCACAGGGGATGGAAACACAGGGATGGGAGCAGGGAATGCAAACAGGGGATGGAAACACAGGGATGGGAGCAGGGAATGGGAGCAGGGATGGAATCACAGGGGATGGACACACAGGGATGGGAGCAGGGAATGGGAGCAGAGAGATGAGAACAGGGGATAGAAGTGGAGGGATGAAAACCGGGAACGGGGGAATGGGAGCAGGGAATGGGAGCATGGGGATGGAAACAGAGGGACAGGAGCAGGGATGGGAGCAGGGAATGGAAACAGGATGGGAGCAGAGGGATGGGAGCAAGGACAGGAGCAGAGGATGGAAGCAGGGAACGGAAACGGGGGAAAGGAGCAGGGGATGGAAGTGGAGGGACAGGAGCAGGAATGGAAGCAGGGAATGGAAACACGGGAACAAGAAAGACAAAAACAGGAATGGGAGCAGGGATGGAAGAAGAGGGATTGGAGCAGGAATGGGAGCAGGGATGGAAGAAGAGGGGGAAGCAGGGATGGGAGCAGGGAATGAAAACGGGGGAAGGAGCAAGGGATGGGAGCTGGGATGGAAGTGGAGGGACAGGAGCAGGAATGGAAGCAGGGAATGGAAACACGGGAACAGGAGAGACAAAAACAGGAATGGGAGCAGGGAATGGAAATGGGGGAAGGAGCAGGGGATGGGAGTTGGGATGGAAGTGGATGGACAGGAGCAGGAATGGCAGCAGGGAATGGAGACACAGGATGGGAGCAGGGACAGGAGAGAGGAGCAGGAAGGGAAGCTGCGTTGGGAGCAAGGGATTGGAGCAGGGAATGGAAACGGGGGAACAGGAGCAGGGGATGGAAATGGGAGCAGGAGACAGGAGCAGGGGATGGACACACACAGGGATGGATGGAAACAGGAATGGGAGCAGGGATTGGAAACAGGGATGGAATCAGGGGAATGGGATCAGGGATGGAATCAGAGGGATTGGAGTATGGGATGGGAGCAGGGATGGAATCAGAGGGATTGGAGTAGGGGATGGGAGCAGGGATGGAATCAGGGATGGGAGCAGGGGGATTGGAGTCAGGGATGGGAGCAGGGGGATTGGAGTAGGGGGATTGGATCAGGGGATGGGAGCAGGGATGGAATCAGGGGAATGGGAGCAGGGGGATTGGAGCAGGGGATGGGAGCAGGGATTAGAGAGTGGAATCAGGGAGTGGAATCGAGGGGATTGGAGCAGCGAATGGAGTCAGGGGGATGGGAGCGGGGCTGGAGCAGGGGGATGGGAGCAGGGAATGAGGGGGGCCGGGATCGGGGCCGCTCCCAGCGCAGCACGCGGGGCTCGGGGGAGGGAAGGGAGGGAAGAGGGAAGGGAGGGAAGGAGGGAGCGCTGCTGGCACGAGGAGCTCCAATTATCCTGTCACGGCACAAAGGCACGAGCCGTGGGAACGGCTGGCAGCCTCGGGAATTCAGCCGGGAATTCAGCCGGGAATAATCCTCGGGAATTCAGCCGGGAATCAGCGCCGGGAGCCCCGGCGGGGCCTCTCGGGCCGCTCCTGCCGCTCCAGCCCGGGGTGAGCCGCTGCCCCTCGGCGCTTCCCGCTGCTCCCTGCCCGGTGCTCTCCTCGTCCCGGTGCTCCGCATCCACGCGGCCGCTTTTCCAAGGGATCCGAGGGGCGCCGGGGGCCCGGGGCGGGGGGCTCACGCCGTGTCCCCCCCACCCCGGTGACAGCGCCTGTGTGGGCCCGGCTGGGGCTGAATCCGCCCCGCTGGATCCCTGCCGCAGGCACAGGGATCCTTGGAGCTGCCGTTGCCATGGCAATCCTGGAGCGTTATTCCAGCATTGTCAGCGAGGAGCAGCGAGGAGGAGGAGGAGGAGGAAGAGGAAGAGCTTTCCACTCATCCTCGCTGCTCCGGCGGGGGGGGGGGGGGAGCTCAGGGAATGCGGGATCGGGAGCTTTTGGGATCATCCCGGGCCATGCGTCCTTGGGCAGCTCCCGGCCGGACGCCGGCGCTTCCATAGGGTCGGGATCCACGGCCAGGAGCAGCAGGAGGAGGAGGAGGAAGAGGAGGGTGGGGTGGGCTGAGGCGCTCCGGGGGTTGCGCCGAGGCGGGAAGAGCATCCCGAGCTCAGGCTGGACACATTCCCGCTTTTCCCGCATCCATCCCGGCACCCCCGCGAGCCACCCCCGCCCCTCCGGGGCCATGGCTCGGACTCCGCGCTGAGGAGGGGGGGGCCGACATTCCCAAAGGCCGCGGGCACATTCCCGGCGGGAATCATGAAGAAGTTCGCGTCCACGCGCAGCCTCAATAAGATCCTGCAGCAGTGCGACTCCTCGTCCCGGGAATACGAGGAGATCCAGGCTGTGGAGAAGAAGTGGCACCTGCACCTGGCCACCCCGCGCAAATTCCGGGAGAAGAGGTGCAAGATGCCCTCTCTGTTCCTTGCAGCTCCGCCGCCGCCCAAGAGAGCGCCCAGCACCACCCTCACGCTGCGCTCCAAGTCCATGACGGCCGAGCTGGAGGAGCTGGGTAAGGCCGGCGGCGGGATGGGGTCGGGATCCCCTGCGAGTCGCGGGTGGTGCTCGGGAGCCGCTCTCCAGCGGTTTTCCAGCGGTTTTCCAGCGGTTTTCCAGCGGTTTGCGTGTGCGCCGTGGGCCCGTGGCGGTGGGGGGGGGGGTGTGGGAGGCGCGGGGGCCGGGGAGCAGGATTCCCGTCTCTGTCCGGGGGGATGTCCAGAGGGATGTCCAGAGGGATGTCCAGCGCTCTGAGGGCGCATCCCGGCAGAGGTGGGCGTGGGGAGGATGTTGGGAATCTCCAGGTGGGTGTGGAGAGGTTGATGTGTCCTGGCATTGGGCATCCTGCTCCTTTCCCTGCTCCATTCCCTGATCAATTCCTGATCCATTCCCTATCCATTCCCTGATCGATTTCTGATCCATTCCCTGCTCCATACCCTGCTCCTTTCCCAGCTCCTTTCCCTGTTCCATTCCCTCATCCTTTCCCTGCTCCTGCTCCTTTCCCAGCTCCTTTCTCTGCTCCTTTCCCTAATCCTTTCCCTGCTCCTCCTACTCCTCTTCCTGATCCTCATCCCCTGCCTGCCTCTCTACCTGTTCCTGCTCCTCTCTCTGCTCCTTTCCCTGTTCCATTCCCTGTTCCATTCCCTAATCCTTTCCCTGCTCTTTTCCTGCTCCTTTCCCTGTTCCATTCCCTGCTCCATTCCCTAATCCTTTCCCTGCTCCTGCTCCTGTTCCTGCTCCTCTCCCTGCTCCTGCTCTTTTTCCTGGTCCTCTCTCTTCTCCTGCTCCATTCCCAGCTCCCTCTCCCTGGTCCTTCCATTCCCAGTTCCTTCCCCTGCTCTTTTCCCAGCTCTTCTCCCTGTTCCATTCCCTGCTCCATTCCCTAATCCCTTCCCTCCCCTGCTCCTTTCCCTGCTCCTTTCCCTGCTCCTTCTCCTCCCGCTCTTCTCCCTGATCCTGCTCCTCTCCTCGCTTTCCTCTCTCCTTTCCATGCTCCTCTCCCTGCTCCTGCCCTTCTTCCCAATACCCTCCCTGCCCTTCTCCCACTCCTCTCCCTGATCCGTTCCCTGTTCCCTTCCCTGATCCATTCCCAGCTCCATTCCCTGATCAACTCCCTGCTCCGGCTCCTTTTCCTGCTCCTCTCCCTGTTCCTCCTACTCCTCTTCCTGATCCTCATCCTCTGCCTGCTCCTCTCCTGGCTCCTGCTCCTCTCCTCGCTTTCCTTTCTCCTTTCCATGCTCCTCTCCCTGCTCCTGCCCTTCTTCCTGATCCCCTTCCTGCCCTTCTCCCTGCTCCTTTCCCAGGTCCATTCCCAGATCCATTCCCAGCTCCTTTCCCAGCTCCTTTCCCAGATCCATTCCCTGCTCCATTCCCAGCTCCATTCCCAGATCCATTCCCAGCTCCTTTCCATTCCCAGCTCCATTCCCAGCTCCATTCCCAGATCCATTCCCAGCTCCTTTCCATTCCCAGCTCCTTTTCCAGCTCCATTCCCAGATCCATTCCCAGATCCATTCCCTGCTCCTTTCCCTGCTCCTCTCCATTCCCTGATCAATTCCCTGATCAATTCCCTGCTCCTCTCCCTGTTCCTCCTACTCCTCTTCCCGATCCTCATCCTCTGCCTGCTCCTCTCCCGGCTCCTGCTCCTCTCCCTGCTCCTGTTCCTTTCCCTGCTCCTCTCTCTTCCTTTCCCTGCTCCTCTCTCTTCTCCCAGCTCCCCTCCCTGCTCCATTTCCTGCTTCCTCTCCCAGCTCCATTCCCTGATCAGTTCCATGATCCATTCCCTGATCAATTCCCTGCTCTTGCTCCTCTCCCTGTTCCTCCTACTCTCTCTTCTCTGAGCTCCTCTCCCTGCTCCGTTCCCTGATCAATTCCCTGCTCTTCTCCCGGCTCCTGCTCCTCTCCCTGATCCTTTCTCTTCTCCTCTTCCTTTTCCTGTTCCATTCCCTGCTCCTCTCTCTTCTCCCAGCTCCTCTCCCTGCTCCATTCCCAGCTCCATTCCCCATTCCTCTCCCAGCTCCATTCCCTGCTCCTCTCCCTGCTCCATTCCCTGATCAATTCCCTGCTCCCGCTCCTCTCCCTGTTCCTCCTACTCCTCTTCCTGCTCCTGATCCTCATCCTCTGCCTGCTCCTCTCTCGGCTCCTGCTCCTTTTCCCACTCCTCTCTCTTCTCCTCTTCCTTTCCCTGCTCCATTCCCTGCTCCTCTCTCTTCTCCCAGCTCCTCTCCCTGCTCCATTCCCAGCTCCATTCCCTGCTCCTCTCCCAGCTCCATTCCCTGCTCCTCTCCCAGCTCCATTCCCTGCTCCTTCCCTGCTCCATTCCCTGCTCCTGCTCCTTTTCCCGCTCCTCTCTCTTCTCCTCTTCCTTTCCCTGCTCCATTCCCTGCTCCTCTCTCTTCTCCCTGCTCCCTTCCCTGCTCCATTCCCAGCTCCATTCGCTGCTCCTCTCCCTGAGCAATTCCATGATCAATTCCATGATCAATTCCATGATCAATTCCCTGCTCTTGCTCCTCTCCCTGTTCCTCCTACTCTCTCCTCTCCCTGCTCCATTCCCTGCTCCCTTCCCTGCTCCATTCCCTGCTTCTCTCCCCGCTCCTGCTCCTTTTCCTGATCCTCTCTCTTCTCCTCTTCCTTTCCCTGCTCCTCTCCCAGCTCCATTCCCTGCTCCATTCCCTGCTCCATTCCCAGCTTCTTTCCCTGCTCCATTCCCTGCTCCATTCCCAGCTTCTTTCCCTGCTCCATTCCCTGCTCCATTCCCAGCTTCTTTCCCTGCTCCATTCCCTGCTCCATTCCCAGCTTCTTTCCCTGCTCCATTCCCTGCTCCATTTCCAGCTCCATTCCCTGTTCTTCTCCCAGCTCCTCTCCCAGCTCCTCTCCTTCCTCTCCCGTTTCCTCATCCCGCTCCTCTCCCTCCTTTCCCAACCCAGCAGTCCAAGTTTTGATTTCCCATCTCCGGGCAGATCCCAAACCCTGCCAGGTGAGCTCTGGGAGAGCTCTGGAATTCCGGGAGAGCTCCAGGTGAGCTCTGGCAGAGCTCTGGAATTCCGGAAGAGCTCCAGATGAGCTCTGGAAGAGCTCTGGAATTCCAGGAGAGCTCCAGGAGAGCTCCAGGTGAGCTCTGGCAGAGCTCTGGAATTCTGGGAGAGCTCCAGGTGAGCTCCGGGAGAGCTCTGGAATTCCAGGGGAGCTCCAGAAGAGCTCCAGGAGAATTCCGGGAGAGCTCCAGGTGAGCCCTGGAAGAATTCCAGGAGAATTCCAGGGGATCTCCAGGATTGCCCCTTCCCCCCACTCCGCTGCCACTCCCACATTTCCTGCTGCTTTCCCATCCCGCTCCACATTCCCAGACTCCCTGAAATCCTCTCCACTCCCACCATTCCCTGCTTCCCGCTGCCGGAATTCCTGGTTTTTCCCAGCCCTTATGGCCACCTGGGATGTGCCCAGGACTCCTCGGCAGGGTGGGAGCCGATCCCACTCCATCCCTTCCCTTATCCCGGATCCGGTGGCACTTTGTCCCCGGATGTCACCGGAGCAGCCATGGAGGGATCCCAATTCCCAAGAAAACTTTGGAATGTCCTTGGGCTGGCTCCAAGGCCATCGATGCTGCTGCCCCGGCTTCCATGGGAATTTGGGATTTTCCGTGAGGGAATGTGGCACCCTGGAGCCTCAGCAGGATCCCACATTCCCCCTGGTTCTCCATGCTTCCCTGGTTTTCCCTGTTTTCCGTGTTTTTCCATTTTTTCCTTGGTTTTCCATGCTCCCCACAGTTCTCCGCGTTCTCCCTCTTTTCCATGTTCTCCCTGGTTTTTCCATGCTTGTCCTGGTTTTCCATGTTCTCCCTGTTTTCCATGGTTTTCCATGTTCTCCCTGTTTTTCCACACCCTCCTTGCTTTTTCCAAGCTCTCCCTGTTTTCCATGCCCTTCTTGGTTTTCCACGCTCATCCTGATTTTCCATGTTCTCCCTGTTTTCTGTGGTCTCCCTGTTTTCCACGATCTCCATGGATTTCCATGTTCTCCCTGATTTTCCATTCCTTCTTCTTTCCCATGCTCTTCCTGGTTTTCCAAGCCCTCCCTGTTTTCCATATTCTCCCTCTTTTTTTTTTCCACGTCCTCCTGGTTTTCCATTCTTTCTGGTTTTCCAAGCTCTCCATGGTTTTTCCATCCCCTTCCTGTTTTCCATGACCTTCTTGGTTTTCCATGTTCATCCTGGTTTTGGACACCCTCCTCGGTTTATCCATGCTCTCCATTTTCCCATGTTTTCCTTGGTTTTCCATGTTCTCCCTGTTTTTCCACACCCTCCTCGGTTTTTCCATGCTCTCCCTGTTTTCCATGATCTCCATGGATTTCCATGTTCTCCCTGCTTTTCCATTCCTTCTGGTTTTTTCCATGCCCTTCCTGGTTTTCCATGCTCTCCATTTTTCCATTCCTTCTGGTTTTCCACGCCCTTCCTGATTTTCCTCTTTTTCAAATTCCTTCTGGTTTTTCCAAGCCCTCCTTGGCTCTTCCATGCTCTCCGTTTTCCCCCTGCTCTCCCTGTTTTCCATGCCATCCCGGCTTTTCCATTCCCTCTGGTTTTCCATGCCCTTCCCACTTTTCCAAGCCTTTCCTTGCTCCCTGCGCTCCTCCTTGCCGCCAGAACCTGCGGGATTGGGACAGATCCCAAAATTCCCAGATTGGATCAGCTGGGATTTATTTCATCCTGAGCCTCTGCCTGGATTCCCACCCTGGAATTCCCATCCTTGATTCCCAGTGCTTCCAGACCGTTATTCCCAATCCCAATCTTTTTTTGGCGGGAATTCTTGGGAGCCGAGCCAGACCAGCTCATTTTTCCCACTTTTCCCCCATCCTGGATCCTGGGATTCCTCCTTCCACCCTCCCAGCAATTCCCAGTTTTCCCGGAGAGGGATTGGGAGCAGCGATCCCGGGAGAAGGATCTGAAGGCCGTTCCAGCTCTGATCCCGCAATTCCCATGAGTTTTTCCGGGAATTGTAGTGCTCATTTCTGTGGATCCAAGGAATGGGCTCAAGCCATTCCAGGGAAAACAGGGGATCCGTCCTCTTCCCATCCCTTGCTCCGGGTTTTCCCGTGGATCAGCATTCCCAGGATTTGGCCTGGAGCCGCTCTCCTTCCCGAGGAACCGTCAGGGAAAGGGACATTCCCAAGGAAAGCTCTGCCGGGTCCTTCCCACCCTGTTTTCCATGGATCCCAAACACCCCCTGTGCCCTTCCCGACCCTTTCCCCGCCATTCCAATCCCCTTGGAGCAGCAGATTCCCAGCAGGATGCTCCGAGATCCCTCCCGTGCCAAAATCCGTGGGCTTGGATGCAGGGAATTGCCCTGGGAGCTTTTCCATGGCTTGGGATGGAATTCCAGCCAATCCCCCTCCAGCTTCCCTGGATCCGTGAGGATCCATGAGGGATGATCCCAGCCTGGAGCTGGGATAAATCCCAAATCCCGGGTCGGAGGGACAATGCCAGTGGATAAAGGCTGGAATTCCGAGGTGCCCTGCCCAAATCCCACATCCCAGGCTGGATCCCGCATGCCAAAGGCTGGGAATTGTGGGAAGAGCCAGGCCGGAGCCGGGAATGGGGGCGGGAATCGTTCCATGCCGTTGATTCTGTGTTTTGTTTCCCATTCCAAGCCTCCATGCGGAGAAGGAAAGGGGGTGAGTGAAACCGAAATTCCCGGGATTCCGCCCCTTCCTGCCAGCTCCCGCTGGGATCCGGCAGGATCCAGACTGGGGCGAGATCCCGGCATCCCGAGGGTCGCTGTTCCTGCAGCGTCTCAGGGAATTCAGACGGGAATTTGGGAATTTGGGATTGGCTCCGGTGTCCGGGAGTCGCTCCAGTAGGAATTGGAATGCCAGGAACTGGAATGCCAGGAATTATGGGGCCGGGAGTTGGAACGGCCACGTGGGATTCTGCTGGGCACGGGCAGAATGCTCCTGTATCCCAAAATTCCCAACCCTGCCATTCCCAGCTGTGATCCCTGGTCCGGGTTTTCCCCACGGGAATGTCCCGTGTGGGATCCTCGGGAATGACGGTGTCCAGCTTTATCCCAAATAGCCAAAGCCTCTCCTGGCAAATCCAGAGAGTTTATCCCGCTATTCCTGGCAGTTCCAGGCGGTTTATCCTGTTATTCCTGGTGGATCCATGCAGTTTATCCTGCTATTTCTGGCAGATCCATGCAGTTTATCCCATTATTCCTGGCAAATCCAGAGAGTTTATCCCGTTATTCCTGGTGGATCCATGTGGTTTATCCCATTATTCCTGGTGGATCCATGTGGTTTATCCCATTATTCCTGGCAGTTCCAGGCGGTTTATCCCATTATTCCTGGCGGATCCATGTGGATTATCCCGCTGTTCCCACCCTGAGGATGTGCCAGGAATGTCGCGTGAGGGCCGCAGAAAAAACCGGGAAGTTTTTGGCGGAAGGGTTGGATCTGGATGGGATTGAAGGTCCCTTCCCACCCAACCCCTCCCGGGATTTTCTGATCCAGGATTTTCTGCCCTGGTGGTCCCCATTCCGTGTTCCCCGCGGAGCTGGGAATGTGGGATCAGCTCTTCCAGCCGGGATCCCGTGGGGATAGGACAGGGAAGAAGACGAGTGGGAATTACCGTGGGAAGTGTCTGAGGGATCCTCCCAACCCTTCCCCGGATCGGGCAGATCCAGAGGGGGCCAGACGAGGATCCCAGGGATCAGGAAAATCAGCTGGAGGTTCCCAAGGATTGGAGACGGATCCAGGATGCTTTTCTTCCAGAAAAGATTCCAGGGAGAGCTCCCAGCACATTCCAGGGGCTCCAGGAGAGCTGCAGAGGGACTGGGGACAAGGCCTGCAGGGACAGCACCCAGGGAATGGCTGCCAGTGCCAGAGGGCAGCCATGGATGGGATCTTGGCCATGAGGAATTCCTGGCTGGGCTGGAATTGCCAGAGCAGCTGGGGCTGCCCCTGCATCCCTGGCAGTGCCCCAGGCCAGGCTGGAGAAATCTGGGATCGTGCGGAGGTGCCCCATGGAATGGGATGAACTTTAAGGTCCTTCCTACCCGAACCATTCCCTGATTCCATGTCCCACAATTCCATGGAAGGTCTGAGGATCAGCCTGGCTTCAGGAGAATCCCAGGGCTACAATTCCCACCTGGATACAGGTGGAGCTGCCCAGTCCCTCTCCCAGGGCAGGAATTTGGGATGCGGATCCAGCTGGATCTGGGAAGTGCCATCAGGTGGAGGTGACACGGAGCCAAAGGCTCCATCGTCCCATTCCGGGTGGGAATTCCATAGGCTTGGCTCAGGTGGGATCCATGGAAATGAATCCATGTCCACCTCCTGCCTTTTCCCATATCTAGAGGTTCAGGATTCCAGCTGGAATTCCCAAGGGAATGGATCCGCTGGGACACATCCAGGCACTGCTTGGTGTTCCCAAGGGATAAAAGTGCCAGGGTGGATCCTGGAGCTGGGAATTCCAGTCCCGCTCCCCATTCCCTGAGCTCGGATACAGCCGTGCTGGCTCTGCCGGTATTCCCGAAATCCGTGGACACCGGATGCTGCCCTGGACACGGAAGGTTGGGATCATTCAGGGAGTCCATTCTGGCTGGGAATAGCCCAGTTTATCCCAAAAAACCACCGGATGTGCCGGAGCCGTGTGGATCCCACGGACATCTCCGTGTCCTGGGATTCCCTGGCTCTCCCACCCTCCTGGCAGGACTCTGCTGATCCCGAATACCCGGAATCCGGGATGAACTCGCTGGTTAGCGCCAGACAGAGAATTCCTTGGAATGTGGGGTGGAACAGCACCCATGGAATTCCCCGGCTGAGCGGGATCAGCCCCCGCAAATCCATGGAAAACCACCGTCAGGGAGAGGAACAGCAGGGACTATCCCTCTGTTCTCCGGGATGAGCTGTGGGAAGGGAGCGATGCCAGGGCTGAGCCCCGGGATCAGCCGGTTTTCCTTGGATTCCAGAGAAGCTGGATGAGATCCTGGCGGCCGCCGAGCCGGCGCTGAGGGCGGAGCTGGTGGAGGCCGATTCCAGGGCGGCCACGGTGAAACAGCGCCCGACCAGCCGCAGGATCACCCCTGCGGAGATCAGTGTGAGCCAGCGGGAATTCCGCGGGAATGGGGGCGCGGAATGTGGGAATGGGGTGGGGGAGAGCCGCAGGATCACCCCTGCGGGGATCAGTGTGAGCCAGCGGGAATTCCGCGGGAATGGGGGCGCGGAATGTGGGAATGGGGTGGGAGGATCACCCCTGCGGAGATCAGTGTGAGGCAGCGGGAATTCCGCGGGAATGGGGGCGCGGAATGTGGGAATGGGGTGGGAGGATCACCCCTGCGGAGATCAGTGTGAGCCAGCGGGAATTCCGCGGGAATGGGGGCGCGGAATGTGGGAATGGGGTGGGAGGATCACCCCTGCGGGGATCAGTGTGAGGCAGCGGGAATTCCGTGGGAATGGGGGCACGGAATGTGGGAATGGGGTGGGAGGATCACCCCTGCGGAGATCAGTGTGAGCCAGCGGGAATTCCGCGGGAATGGGGGCATGGAATGTGGGAATGGGATGGGGGATCACCCCTGCGGAGATCAGTGTGAGCCAGCGGGAATTCCGCGGGAATGGGGGCGCGGAATGTGGGAATGGGGTGGGGGAGAGCCGCAGGATCACCCCTGCGGGGATCAGTGTGAGCCAGCGGGAATTCCGCGGGAATGGGGGCGTGGAATGCGGGAATGGGGTGGGAATGGGATGGGGGAGAGCCGCAGGATCACCCCTGAGGGGATCAGTGTGAGGCAGCGGGAATTCCGCGGGAATGGGGGCGCGGAATGTGGGAATGGGGCGGGGGGATCACCCCTGCGGAGATCAGTGTGAGCCAGCGGGGATTCCCTGGGAATGGGGATGTGGAATGTGGGAATGGGGTGGGAATGGGATGGGGGAGAGCCGCAGGATCACCCCTGCGGGGATCAGTGTGAGCCAGCGGGAATTCCGCGGGAATGGGGGCGTGGAATGCGGGAATGGGGTGGGAATGGGATGGGGGAGAGCCGCAGGATCACCCCTGCGGGGATCAGTGTGAGCCAGCGGGAATTCCGCGGGAATGGGGGCGCGGAATGCGGGAATGGGGTGGGAGGATCACCCCTGCGGGGATCAGTGTGAGCCAGCGGGAATTCCGCGGGAATGGGGGCACGGAATGTGGGAATGGGGTGGGGGGATCACCCCTGCGGAGATCAGTGTCAGCCAGCGGGAATTCCGCGGGAATGGGGGCGTGGAATGGGATGAGAATGGGATGGGAGGATCACCCCTGCGGAGATCAGTGTGAGGCAGCGGGAATTCTGTGGGAATGGGAGCGTGGAATGTGATAGGAGGGCGTGGAGAGGGATGAGAGGCACTGGGGAGTGGCATTCCCAGGAACAGAGAGTGGAATTCCCAAGGAAGGAAGGAGAGGGACAGGAGCACGTGGAAAGGGATGGGAAGGATCCGGAGGATCCCACTGAGGGGATCGGTGTGAGCCAGAGGGAATCCCACCAGGAATGGGGGCCTGGAATGAAGGAGAGGGGTGGGAAGGAAGGGGGAGCGGCATTGCCGGGAATGGGGAGTGGGATTCCTGGGAATGGAAGGAGAGGGAAGGCAGCACGTGGAGGAGGATGGGAGGGAATGTGGTGCCAAGGGGAGCTGGTTCAGGAGCAGAATTCCCGGGAATGCAGAGCCTGGGAAACCCTGATCCACAGCAGGGGCTCAGCGCTCCCTCGGCTCCCCAGGATCCCCATCCAGGCCTGGGAATCCGCATGGATTTCCCAGGAAAGGCTGAAAGAGCAGCTCAGGAGGAGCCTGGAGAGCCGGGCTGGATGCGGGGCTGGAATTCTGCTGGAATCTGAGAGGATGCACGGAGGGAGGAGGAGGAGGAGGCTCAGGATTGTGCCAGGAATGCTGCGGGTGGGAGGCAGCTCCGGGAAAAGCGGGACAGGAGCTCCCAGAGCCATCCTCACCAGATTCCCGCCTGGAGCAGGCAGGGGGATGGGATGGGACCCAGGGAATCATCCCAAAGTTTGGAATTCCACTGGATGGAGCAGCAGGAAGGCGGAGGCGAGGAGTGTCCATCCCGGTGGGAAAAGCTCCCGTCTTCCCGCGGTTGGAAGCTCGGGTGGGAATGTCGGGTCCTTCCAGCAGCATCCGGACTGGGAATTCCCTGTTTTTCCCTTCCAGTCCCTGTTCGAGCGCCAGGGAATGGCGCATCCCGGGGTCCTGGCAGGAACGGAGAAGCCCCACGTGTCCCTCCGGAAGGGAATTCCACGGACCAAGTCTGTAGGTGAGGAAAAAAACCGGGAGAATCCCTTGGGAATGAGGAGGGGGGGTCCCTGCGGGATGTGGAGTGGGCGGGAAAGGCTCGGCCCTTCCCGGGTTGCTCCAGCTCTCGGATTTTGGAGTATTCCGTGGAATTCCATGGAATTCCAGCTTGGAGGGATGCCTGGTCCTACTCGGTGGGACTGGAGAATTCCAGGAGAGAATTCTGGGAGAGAATTCCAGGAATTCCCGGATCGGCTCTGCCAAGGGCAGGGGGGCTCTGCCACCCCCAGTGTTGGCACTGGGCATTCCCGGCGGGAATGGCACCTCTGGAACTGGGAATGCCGGAGTTGGGGCTTAGGAGGAGCAGGACGAGGTCTGGAGGAGGCACCGGGATGTGGTGGATCCTTGAGCTTATCCCAAAAGATTTATGGAGTCTCCAAACCCAAAACCATTGCTGGTGGGTTCTTGATTCTGTTCCCAAAGGCTGATGGTGCCACCAATCCCAAAATCCACCTGTGGGAAGTCCTTGACCCCATTCCAGAGGGTTTTTGGTGCCACCAATCCCAAAATCCACCTGTGGGAATTCCTTGACCCCGTTCCAGAAGGTTTTTGGTGCCACCAATCCCAAAATCCACCTGTGGGAAGTCCTTGACCCCGTTCCAGAAGGTTTTTGGTGCCACCAATCCCAAACCTGGCTGTGGGGGATCTTGTGTCCTAAAACATAAAGGAAAACCGGGAGTTTCAGGGATTGTGTTGGTGCAGCTGCTCCTCTGCCGGGAATTCCATGGGAAGACGTTCCCAAGTTTCTGGAAGAGCTGGGATAAAACGGGATCGTTTGTGTGGGATGGGGAGGATGGATCCGTGTGTGCACGTGGAGAGGTCCCATCCCAGCGCCCCAAACCCGCAGTGTCCAGAGGGGAACCGGGACTTTTCTCCTGGTTTATCCCGTATTTTGGTCTTGGATGTGGATCCTGCTCTGGTGCCGTTGGAATGAGGAGGATCCAGGAGGTTCCCAAAGGGTGTCCGGAGTTTGGGAAAAAGCTTTGGAAAAGCTGTTTAAGGGCCGGTGTGCTGTGAAGAGCCAGGAATGGTTTGGAAAGGGATCTGGAGTGGGAATGGCAGCGTTATCCAGGATGGATCATCCACTGGGAATGCATCCAGGGGATTGGCCAAGGGCTGGAGCTGGGCTGGGAGAGCTGGGAATGTTCCCCTGGAGAAGGGAAGGCTCCAGGGAGAGCTCCGAGCCCCTGGCAGGGCCTGCAGGGGCTCCAGGGTCGCTGCAGAGGGACTGGGGACAAGGCCTGCAGGGACAGCACACAGGGAATGGCTGCCAGTGCCAGAGGGCAGCCATGGATGGGATCTTGGCCATGAGGAATTCCTGGCTGGGCTGGAATTGCCAGAGCAGCTGGGGCTGCCCCTGCATCCCTGGAGAGTCCAAGGAAAGGCTGGAGCAGCCTGGGATACCGGGAGGTGTCCAGGGGTTGGAAGTGGATGGGCTTTGAGGTTCTTCCAACCCAAACCACACCAGGATTGGGGAATTGTGGAATCCTTGCCCGTGGAATGCCGGCAGTGCCTCGGGAAGGGCCCCCGAGCCCCCCTGGGCCGGGCAGGGGCTGCCAGGGATCCGTGCCGGGAGAGCCCGGGAAGAGTGGGATGCGCCCCGGGCTGGGGCCAGGGCAGCTCTGCTGGGATCGGGGCAGGGATCGGGAATGTCCTTCTGGCTCTGCCCAGCTCCTGCCAGGAGCCAGCGGGGATCGGGATCTGCTCCAGGGAATGAGCCCCGGGACAGGAGGCAGCGGCCTCAGCCTGGGCCAGGGCAGGCCCAGCTCCCAGATTTGGGATCGTTTTCCATGGAAAGGGCTCAGGCCTTGGCAGGGGCTGCCCTGGGAGCTTTGGAGTCGCCTGGGAGCTTTGGAGGCGCCCAAGGAATTCCCGGAGGAGGCACTCGGGGCTCTGGTGGGGATCGGGCCCAGCTTGGATTGGTGACCTTGGAATTCTTTCCCATCCTCAATAATCTGGGAATTCTGCGCTCACACCCCCATGAGAATTCCCAGCACATCCCGGTTATCCCAGACCTTCCCAGCAATTCCCAGCCCGTGCAGCCAAACCCCCCTGGAAAAAAGGGGATTAAAACCATTCCTTGAATCTCCATCAAATCCCAGTGGGAGAATCCCTGCTCCAGGCAGGAATGGCTGCAGCTGCCACAGCACATCCCGACCAAAAAAAAAAAAAAAATCCAGGGAAAAATCCCACGCAGCAGCACCAGATCCATCCCCACAGCGGGACAACCCCTGGAATGGAGGGGACCCAACCCAAAGCCCAAAGCAGCGCCTGGAAGAAACCATTCCCGTGGAATTCCAGGAAAACGGGGATGGGAAAGAGGCGGAGAGGGAGGAATCGGGTGGGAATGGGGCTGGAATTAGAAGTCCTTGAGCTGTCATTCCACACCCACGGCCGGGAGCTGCGCAGTCACTTGATTCCTGGGGAAAAATCCCTGCACGGGTGAGGCAGGAGATGGGAAAGCAGCACTGGATGGGGTTTTTTTTGGGAATAAACATTCCCTGGCATCTGCGTATTCCAGCGGCACTGCAGATTCCCAGGGAGAAAAGATCAAAAAGATTCCGGGGGGGAAAACATTCCCGGGATAAAGGTGGTTAACCCCCAGCTGGCTGGAAAAAAATGGGAGAAAAGATTCCAGGAAAAAATCCCGGGATAAAGGTGGTTAACCCCCAGCTGGCTGGAAAAAAAATGGGAGAAAAGATTCCAGGAAAAAATCCCGGGATAAAGGTGGTTAACCCCTGGCTGGCTGGAATAAAAAGAGGGAGAAAGGATCAAAAAGATTCCAAGGGGAAAAATTCCAGGGATAAAGGTGGTTAACCCCCGGCTGGCTGGAAAAAAAAAAAAAAAAAGAAGGGAGAAAAGATCAAAAAGATTCCAGGAAAAATTCCCCAAAAAAAAGCAAGGATGGGAGGAAAATGGAAAAGAAAAAAAAAAAGTGGGATGGGAGGGATATTTGGAGGAAAAAGGGAAGGAGCAGGGGGAAGGGGAGGGAAGATAATTCCTGTCAGACTTCCAAGATTTCTGCCAGCGCCATCTGCTCCGGCAGCAGAGTTAAAAACACTCCGGAGACTGCGGAGCTGCCATGGCTCCCGGAGAGAATTCCAGAGGGTGGAGCCGCTGCCTTTGGAGGGATGGGAGGGATTTGTGACCCCTCGGGATCCTTGGGAATATTGGGGGGGGCTGGGAAGTGTCCTGGTGTTGAAGTGACATCCGGGATGGAGTCCTGGAATGGTTTGGGTGGGAAGGATCCTCAAGATTCCCAAATTCTGCCCCATTCCAAGGGCAGGGACACCCCCCGCTATCCCAGGGTGCTCCAGCCTGGCCTGGGGCACTTCCAGGGATCCAGGGGCAGCCACAGCTGCTCTGGGAATCCTGGGCTGATTCCGGGTGCCAGAGGACGGAGATTCCCATCCCTGGATGCCACGGGACCGAAATTCCCATCCCTGGACACAGCAGGACAGAGATTCCCTTTCCTGGACACCAAAGGATGGAAATTCCCATCCCTGGGCTCCAGAGGATGGAGATTCCCATCCCTGGGCTCCAAAGGATGGAAATTCCCATCCCTGGGCTCCAAAGGATGCAGATTCCCTCCCCCTTCCCCCTCCAGTATTTGCACCCTCCTGCTCCAGGTCTTTTTTTGGGATTCACTCCCTCATCCCAGCCTTATCCATGGCTAAGGAATGCATGGAATGAGGTTTTCCAGGGATTTGGGCTGTTATGGCAACGGCGGCCTGGGAGCTTTCATGGCGAGGCTTTGTGTTTTCCTTGGAGATGAATTCCATGGAGTGCACCAGGAACGGCTCCGGGGGTTGCCAGGCTACGCTGGGAGCGTCATTCCCGTTCCAGGGAATGCTGGGAGTTGGTCCGTACTGGTCCTTACTGGTGGTTCCGTTTGGATTCCAGCTCTTTATTCCCGAGCTCCGGAATTTGATCCCAGCCGTGTCCCGGTGTTCCGTGGGAAGCGCGGGGCTCCCCCGTGGCCCCGGGTGGGGCTTGAGGGGAGCGGAATTCCATGGAAAACAGCAAAGGGAGGGCTTGATTTGGGGTTGAAAATTCCTGGGAACAGGAGGACACTGGGGACTTTTCCCAGAGGATATTCCCGATTCTCCCATGCCTCCCGAGAGCCTGGAGCAGCTCCCAAAATTCCGGGAAGCCGAAGGTTTGGACACCCTGTGCTTTCCTGGGACGCAGGGAGCAGGGATTGAGATCCGGGGGTGAATCGTGGAATCCTGGAATGGTTTGGGTGGGAGTCCTGGAATGGTTTGGGGGCCTTAATCCCATCCCATTCCCACCCCTTCCGTGGGCAGGGACACATTCCGCCATCCCGGATTTTTCCAGCCTGACCTCGGACACTTCCCAGGATCCAGGGGCAGCCACAGCTTCTCTGGGAATTCTGTCCCAGAGCCGGATGTTCTGGATCTGCCCCCCTTTAGGGATCTTTGAGGGTCCTTTAGGGATCTTTTCTGAGGTCAAATTCCCTTGGGAATTCCAGGAGCATCTCCAGGCTCCAAGTGCTGCAGGGATGGAGCCCAATCCCAAAATCCTCCACACCTGATCCAGCCCCCAGCATTCCAGGCTGCTCCCAAGGGGATCGCTGGTGGCTTTTGTTCCCTTCCGGAGATTCCCAGGCAGATCCCAGCATTCCATGAAAAGTAAATACAGCTCGGCTCTGGAGTATCCATGCTGGGAATAAACAGATCCTGCTTTTCCATGCTCCTTTCTTGGGAGGAATTTCTTCCTCTCCCGAGGTTCTGTAGGAATTTGGCCACGGCAGCCGGGATGGGGTGGGAGGAGGATTTGGGCAGGAGGAGGCAACAACAGCCCTGGAATTCGGGAAAAACCTTCCCGGAACCCAGCAACTCCCCTGGAATTCCAAAGGATCCGCTGGGAGCGGCTCAGCGGAGAAGGATCTGCTGGAAAACTTTGTCCCTGAGGCCAGTGGGATCTTGGGATGGATTGGGAAGAGCATTCCCAGCAGGACAGGGAGTGCTGGATCCAGGTCTGGGATCCTTGGGACAAGAGGGACACGGAGCTCCTGGAGCAGATCCTGGAGGGATGGGAAGATGAGGAAGGGACGGGACGTGGAATTGTTGGAGCAAGTCCGGAGGAGGAACCGAGGCTGGGAAAATTGGGATTGTCCAGCCTGGAGAAGGGAAAAAGGGAAAAAAGGGAAAAATCTAGGGTGACCCAACTGTGACCTTCCGGGACCTGCAGGAGCTCCAGGAATGGCTCTCAGTGCCAGAGGGCAGGGATGGATGGGATCTTGGGAATGAGGAATTCCTGGCTGGGCTGGAATTGCCAGAGCAGCTGGGGCTGCCCCTGGATCTCTGGAGTGTCCAAGGAAAGGCTGGAGCAGCCTGGGATCGTGGGAGGTGTCCCTGCCCTTGGAATGGGATAGGATTGGGATGGGATTTGAGTTCCCTTCCTACCCAGACCGTTCCAGGATTTTTCCATGGGAAGAACATCCGGACTCTGGAGGCTGTGGAATCTCTTTCCTTTATGATATTCCCGATCCAGCCGGACACATCCCTGGGGAACATTCCCAGCGTCATCTCCAATGGTTCCTCCCCCATTCCATGGTGGCTCCGAGCTCCCTTTTCCAAGGAGCCCTCCCCAGATCCAAGGAGCAGTTCCAGGATCCGGGAGCGGAGCCACTGGCGAGGCGACACCCAAGGTGACTCAGCCGCTCCTCCCGGGAATGGCTGGAAAACCGAGGGATGATCCGGGAATGATCCCATGGCTGTGGCTCAGCTGCTGCCACAGGGAGCTGCTCCAGGCCAGGAATGCCGGGTGGGAATGAACATGGAATTCCTGGGATGCGCTGTTCCGTAGTGTCCCTTCCACTTGGCAATTCTTTGGATGTAGTTTTCCATGGCGTTCCCTACATTTGGCAATTCCTGGGATGTGGTTTTCCATAGCATTCCCTGCCCTTGGATGTGGTTTTCCACGGTGCTCCCCGCCCTTCACAATTCCTTGGGTGTTGTTTTCCGTAGTATTCCCTGCCTTTGGCAATTCCTGGAATTCGGTTTTCCATAGTGTTCCTTACCTTTGGCAATTCCTGGAATTCGGTTTTCCAGAGTCCCTTACCTTTGGCAATTCCTCGGATGTGCTTTTCCATAGTGTCCCTGCCCTTGGCAATTCCTGGGATTTGGTTTTCCATAGTATTTCCTGAATGTGGCAATTCCTGGGATGTGGTTTTTCCATGGTATTCCCTTCACTTGGCAATTCCTTGGATGTGTTTTTTCCATAGTGTTCCCTACCTTTGGCAGTTCCTGGGATGTGATTTTCTGTGGTATTCCCTTCATTTTGCAGTTCCTTGGATTTGGTTTTCTGTCGTTTTCCCCGAGCATGGCAACTCCTTGGATTTGGTTTTTCCCTGGTGTTCCCTGCATATGACAATTCCTTGGATTTGGTTTTTCCATAGTATTCCCTGCCTTTGGCATTTCCTGGGATGTGATTTTCCAGAGTCCCTTCCACCTGGCAGTTCCTCGGATGTGGTTTTCCGTAGTGTCCCTGCCCTCGGCAGTTCCTGGGATTTGGTTTTCCGTAGCATTCCCTGAACGTGGCAGTTCCTGGGATGTGGTTTTCCCATAGCGTTTCCCTGCATTTTGCAATTCCTTGGATGTGGTTTTTCCATAGCATCCCCTCCTCATTCAGGGAAAAATGGAGGAGAGCTGGATCCAAGGACTGGATCCAAGGACTGGATGTCCCAGTGTCGCCCCTGATCCGGCAGCCGTGCCCGGGGCATTCCAGAGGGAGGATCCTGCATTCCCACTGGATTTCCTGCCCAGCCGGACACCACATTCCCAGGACTGTTCTGTGTCCTGGGACATTCCAGGCCCAGGGATGGAGCTCAGAGCTTCCCAAATATCCCTGTGTCACCTCCCGGCCATTCCCAGAAGTCTCAAAAAAGGCAGGACTGGGGTTTTGGGTTTTTTTTGGGATCTTCCTGCTGCTCCCAGAACATTCCATGGCTCCATCTAGTGCAGGTTCCCAGATTCCCAAGGAAAAAAGGGCAAGGACGGAATCATTCCCCCGAATCCCCCCTGCCGGCCTCGGCTCTGGGATTTCAAAAAAGCTTGGGAAAGGCACATTTTCCATGGCTTTGTCCAGGCTCCCTTTGAACCCGTTCCGTGCTGCCGGTTCTTTATTCCCACGGCACATCCCCAATTCCCAAAAATAGCCCAGTTTCCAGCACGACCAACAGCATGGGATGGAATTTCAGTGCCAAATTCCTCCCTTTTGTCCCCATTGGATTCTGCCTCGGGTGGAATTGCTGACGGATTCCGGGCGGAGCTGCCGGAGCCTCTCAGTGCCACTGGAAGAGCGTTTTCCATAAAGGAAAATTCGCTCCAGAGGCCAGAAATAAAAAAAGCCTAAATCCTCTCCGGAGCCATTTGAAGGCTTGGGAAGAGCGGAGCAGGGATTGGGAAGGAGGAATTTTCCCTAAGGACAGGTAAGCACGGCGGATCCAGGCTTGGGAATGAGCCTGGAGCTGGGAATGGAGGGAGGGAATCGTGGCGTGGATGGATTTTAGGATCACAGAATGGCTCGGGTTGGGAAGGCCCTTAAACCATCCCAATCCACCCCTGATTCGTTCCTGCTTTTCCATCCCAATCCTCGCAGCGTCTCCGAGTATTCCCTGAAAAAGCAGGAATTCCTGCTAGACCCTGCCGGGCTCAGTCTGGCACTCGGGAACAGATGTCACCCCTCGGGAAAGCGGGAAGTGTGACGGGAGCCGCGCCCGTGCCGGTGGCACTCGGGTGTCTGGCACGTTGGCGGTGGCGGCGCTTCCGTCACCGGAGCTGCTCGGGAAGGGGTGGGAACAGCTCCCGGGGGAGCTGATCCCACGGGAATGAGGCTGTGGGGAGGCTCTCATGGAATCGTGGAATGGTTGGGATTGGGGGGAGCTCAAAGCTCATCCCGTTCCCAGCCTTTCCATGGGATCGCTTCCACTATCCCAGGGTGCTCCAACCTGGCCTTGGGCACTTCCAGGGATCTGGGGGCAGCCACGGCTTTCCTGGGAATTCTGGCTGGTCCCTCCAGTCTCGGAGCTTCCACTGGAAGTTGCTCCAAGCTTTTTCCAGTCAGGCTTGGACAGAGGAAAGTCTCGGGAGCAAAGTGGGGTGGGAGGAGCAACCCCAGCTGCTTCCCAGTTTTCCCACTCTGGGAATGTCCTCTTCACTGCTCTCCATGTTTTCCAGGAGGAGACGAGAAACTCATCCCTGGTTCCATTGTTTTCCTTGTTTTCCAGGGGAAGATGAGAAACTTCTCCCTGACTCCACTCTTCTCCTTGTTTTCCAGAGACAACAAACTCATCCCTGACTTCACTTCTCTCCTTGTTTTCTTTGGGAAGACAAGAAATTCATCCCAGATTCCACAGTTCTCCTTGTTTTCCAGGTGGAAGATGAGGACCTCATCCCTGACTTTGTTCTTTTCCTTGTTTTCCATGTGCAGACCAGAAACTCATCCCTGATTCCATTTCTCTCCTTGCTTTCCAGGTGGAAAATGAGAAACTTCTCCCTGGCTCCACTCTTTTCCTGGTTTTCCAGAATCTCATCCCTGACTTTGCTCTTTTCCTTGCTTTACACGTGGAGACAACAAATTCATCCCTGACTTCACTTCTATCCTAATTTTCCAGGTGGAGACAGGAAACTCATTCCGACTCCCCTGTTTTCCTTGGGAAGAAAAGGAACTCATCCCTGATTCCATCCTCATCCCTGTTTTCCTTGTTTTCCGTGTGGAGACCAGAAACCCAGCCCTGACTCCGCTCTTTTCCTTGTTTTCTGTGTGGAGAAGTGAAGCTTGTCCTTGACTCCGGTTCTCTCCTTGTTTTCCAAAGAATTCATCCCTGACTTTGCTCTTTTCCTTCTTCCAGGGGAAGACGAGACACTCCTTCCCTGACTTTCCGTCTCGTTTTCCAGCTGGAGACCAGAATCGCATCCCCGATTCCATTGTTTCCCTTGTTTTCCAGGTGGAGACCAAAGACTCATCCCTGATTTTAGCTCTCCTTGTTTTCCAGGTGGAAGATGGCAAACTTCTCCCTGGCTCCACTCTTTTCCTCGTTTTCCAGCCAGAGACCAAAAAACTCATCCCCGACTCCCCCGGTTTTCCTTGTTTTCCAGGGGAAGACGAGAAACTGGCCGCGTCCTTGCTGGACGGGAAGTTCCCGCGGAGCACCTCCATGACGGACACGGTCCGGGAAGGCCACGGGATCCCCCCTCCCCCGCAGACCGCCCCTCCTCCGCCCCCCTCCCCCTATTACTTCGACACCGGCCCCCCTCCGTCCTTCTCGCCGCCGCCGCCGCCGGGCCGGGCCTACGACACCATCAGGTCCAGCTTTAAGCCGGGCTTAGAAGCCAAACTGCACGGGCTGCCGCAGGTGCTGAGCGCGGCCGAGATGTACGACCAGGCCCGGGGCTCCATGCCCTACCCCGAGCGGCAGAAGAGGGCCCGCTCCATGATAATCCTCCAGGATTCCTCCCACCTCCCCGTGGAGCCCACCGAGATCCCGCGGCCCGGCCCGGCGGCGACGCCTCCGGAGAAGCTCAAGAGGAAGGGCCGGGTCATCGACAACCCCTACGCCAACATGGGCCAGTTCAACGTGAGCCTCTTCGCCCCCACCAAGCCGCAGAGGAAGAAGAGCCCCCTGGTCAAGCAGCTCCAGGTGGAGGACGCCCAGGAACGGGCGGCCTTGGCCATCACCGGCGGCTACTCCTCCCGGGAGCCGTCCCCCACGCGCCGGAGCCACCGCCTGGACTACCAGCACCACCCCGGCATCGCTCAGGTGGAAGCCGCCGGCCTCCCCTTCGCCACCGCCATCGCCGCCGGCGTCATGAAGGACCGGGACCGGCGTCTGGACGAGAGGAGGAAATCCACGGTGTTCCTGTCGGTGGGAGCCATCGAGGGGCCGGCGCCGGGCGGCAGCGAGATGCCGTCGCTGCAGCAGTCGCGCTCCATCGACGAGCGGCTGCTGGGCAGCCGGGATGTCCTCCTGCCGTCCCCCGTGTCAGCTTTAAAGCCATTAATCAGCAGCTCCTCCTCGACCTTCATCCACCCCCTGACGGGAAAGCCCCTGGATCCCAACTCGCCCCTGGCGCTGGCGCTGGCCGCAAGGGAACGGGCGCTGTCCACTCAAGTCCCATCCCGGTCGCCCACCCCGATCCACAGCCCCGACTCGGACAGAGCCGCGCCCCTGTTTGTGGACATCCAAACCAAAGAACCGGACAGGGGGGACTTGGAGAGCTTGGTGTCCCCCGCCTACTCCCCCGGAGGGAAGGCGGTGATGGCGGCCGACGCCGGCGCTCTGACCCCCACCAAGAGCCCCTGGGGGACTCCGACCACCCTGCGGAAGGAGCCCGAGGCGCGAGCGGAGACGCCGGGCAAGGAGGAGAAGAAACCCGAGGACAAGAAGTCCATGATCATCAGCATCGTGGACACGTCGCAGCAGAAGACCGCCGGCCTCATCATGGTCCACGCCACCAGTAACGGTCAAGACGAGATAGGCCTGGAGATCAAAGAGGAGAGCCCGGCCGTGCCCGAGGTCTGCGCCGAGCCGGCCGAGTCCCCCAAGGTCGAGCCCCAGCCCAGCCCCGTGGGGAAGCCGCCGGCCAGCCCGGCCTCGGAGAAGGCGCTGGGTCAGGGCAGCTCGGAGGAGGAGGTGGAGCCCTACACGGTGACCCTCCCGCCGGCCCAGCTGTCCTCCAGCGACGAGGAGACCCGCGAGGAGCTGGCCAAGATCGGGCTGGTGCCGCCCCCGGATGAATTCGCCAACGGGGTGCTGGTGACCACCCCCGGCACCCCCGTGAGCCACCTGGCCGCGCCCGGCGCGCCGTCCCTGCCAGCGGCAGCAGTAGCACCTTCTCCCCCCGGCGCGACACCCTCAGGGAAGCCCTCGGACGCCCCCGCGGCCCCGGAGTCGGCGGCGGACTCGGGAGTGGAAGAGGTGGACACCAGGAGCTCCAGCGACCACCACCTGGAGACCACGAGCACCATCTCCACGGTCTCCAGCATGTCCACGCTGTCCTCGGAGAGCGGCGAGCCCACCGACACCTACACGTCCTTCGCCGACGGCCAAACTTTTCTACTCGAGAAGCCACCAGTGCCTCCAAAGCCCAAACTCAAGTCCCAGCTCAGCAAGGGGCCGGTTACTTTCAGGGACCCACTTTTGAAGCAGTCTTCGGACAGCGAGCTCATCTCCCAGCACCACGCGGCCACGCTGGCGGCCACCAGCGCGGCCCGGCCACGCTACCTCTTTCAGAGAAGGTCCAAGCTATGGGGGGACCCCATGGAGAGCAGGCCCGGCCACGGGGCCGAAGAGGACAAACCAACTGTGATCAGCGAGCTGAGCTCCCGCCTCCAGCAGCTCAACAAGGACACGCGCTCCTTGGGCGAGGAACCGGCCGGCTCCGCCCTGGATCCCGGCAAGAAGTCGCCGGTGGTGGCCGCACGGTAAGAGCTGGGCGTGGCCGCGGTCGGGGACGGGGCGGGTGACGCTGCCGAGGAGCCGGATGCGGCTTTGAGGGACGTCTCGGAGCTCCGGGGGCTCGGCGGAGGGGCCGGAATGTCCGCGGGAGTTGTGGGATGGGCTCCTGGCGCGCCGTGGCTGTGGCTGCTCCCCCCCGCTCCGCCCTTCCCGCCGCTCCGTGTCCTCCCCTCCCCGTGGTGACAACGGCGATGCTGTGGTGACAGTGGCGATGGTGAGGTGACAGTGGCGATGCCGTGGTGACAATGATGACGCGACAGTCACGATGCTGTGGTGACAATGGGGATGCTGTGGTGACAATGCTGTGGTGACGATGCTGTGGTGACAATGACGATGTCGTGACGATGATGCTGTGGTGGCGATGATGTCGTGACAGTGACAGCGCTGTGGTGACAATGACAATGCTGTGGTGGCAATGATGTGGTGACAATGACGATGCCGTGGTGACGATGCTGTGGTGACAATGCCGTGGTGACAATGATGATGTCGTGACAGTGACAATGACAATGGAGTGACAATAGCAGTGCTGCAGTGGCAATGATGTGGTGACCATGACGATGCCATGGTGACGAGGTGACGATGCTGTGGTGACAATGACGATATTCTGGTGACAATAATGATGCCATGATAGCAATTCTGTGATGACAATGACAATGTGGTGACAATGACGATGCCATGGTGACAATGCTGTGGTGACAATGACTATGCCGTGGTGATGATGACAATGCTGAGGTGACAATGATGATCCCATGGTGACAATGTTGAGGTGACAATGCTGAGGTGACAATGTCGCGTCCTGGGTCACCCCCTCCGTGTTCTGTCCTGGCCAAGCAGCTAGGATGGGTTTTTCCATGGCTTTTCCATTTCTGAGGATCTCCAGGTGTTGTCCCGCTCGGGAGGTGACAAAGGTGGCCCGTGGCAGCCCCCGGACAGGACATGGTGGCACCAACGCCACCCTGGTTCTGCCTCACCCCCCCCAAACCTAAAACAATCCCAAACTTTCCAAATGGGAGCCCAAACCCTTCAAAAGCTTGGGAATGTTAAATCCCAGCAGGAAGTGGCCCAAAATTCCGAGTCTTGTCCTGCCCTTTCAGGCACGGCCCCACGGAGCCACCATGAGCCGATGTCACCCGGTGTCACCCATGGGTGCCAGGAGCTCTGGATCAGGGGCAGCCCTTCCCATGGGAAAAGCTTTTCCAACCAAACCAAAACCATCCCAGCCACGGCTGCTCCCAGCACGTGGCGCTGGCACAGGAGGTGACATTCCAGGCGGTGGCCTTGGGGACAAAGTGTCCTGGGGCATCCTGGGGTCACGCTGGCCTCTCCCAGCAGATCCAAACTGGGAATACCGGGAGTGGATCCAGGGGTCACCATGCCCCAGGGTGTCATTCCCTGTGGAGCCGGGTGTCACCTGAGGTCCCCTCCCTCATCCCGAGCCGAGGCCATTCGGGGATCCTCTGGAATCGAGGCTGTGCCCATCTCCAGTGGCGCTGGAATTTTGGGAATTCCAGGCTTTTACAAGCCCTGCCAGGATCCCACGCTGGTTTGGGATTCCCTGCTGGGAATCCTCTGGTGCCCGGTGACATCAGAATGTCCCTTTCCTTGTCCCCATCCCTTCCTCCTGCGTCCATCCTATCTCCCGGTTTTCCCCTGGAGTGATTCCACTGATTTTGAGGATCAGCCCTTCTCCATCCTCTCTTCCTGCCTTCCCTGCTATCCCTGCAATTCCCAGGGCTCCGTGCCCCGCTCATCCAGCCCCCGGAGCCTCCTGTTCTCCCGCACATCCTGTCCTCACTCCCTGCCGGAATCCGGCCCTTCCAGCCATCCCGCAGAGTCCCACATTCCCATTTTTTTTCCCTTCTGGGAAAGTCACGGCCTTTCATCTCCCGAGTTTTGGGATGGCAAAGGCTTGAAACGTTTCCCAGGAAGTCGGTGGGGAACGGAATTTTTAATGATGGTGGCCGCTCTCCCACATTGTCCAAGTTCTCCTGGTTTTTTATGGAATTGCTGTGAATTCAGGGAATAATGGGAGCACGGTTAGGTAAGAGGGGGTGACCCAGTTTGGGATGCGTTTTCCCAGCTCTGGAATTGTCCAGAGAAGGGAAGTGTCACCTGAATGTCCCTCAGGAGCTGCCAGGAGCCAGAGGTGGCCTGGAATCCCACAGGGATGGGGACAGGGAGGTGGCCTGGAATTCTGCAGGGATGGGGACACTGAGGTGACCTGGAGTTCCAAATGGGGACACTGAGGTGTCCTGGAGACCCGCAGGGATGGGGACCCTGGAATTCTGCAGGGATGGGGACACTGAGGTGACCTGGAGTCCCCAAAAGGACCCTGAGGGGTCTTGGAATTCCAGAAGGAACAGGGACACTGAGGCGACCTGGAATTCCACAGGGATGGGCACAGGGAGGTGGCCTGGAGTCCCCAAAGGGGACCGTGAGGTGGCCTGGAATCTGGGAATGGGGACGCCGAGGTGGCCTGGAGTCCCAGAGGGACAGGGACACCAATGTTCCCATAGCTGATCCCCCCCCAGCCTTTCCGACAGCTCTGGATCCATGGGATTGACGGAGCAGCTGCCATTTGGGAATCAGCCTGGAATTCCTCCCTCCCCACATTCATCCTGAATTCCCAGCAATTCCTTGCAAGCTCAGGGAATTCCCTGCTCCAGCGCAGTCCCCAGCGCCTTTCCCTGACCGATCCCTGTGGGAATGCTCCCTTGGAACCCTGGGAAGCCCCGATCCATGGCTTTTTCCCGAGCTCTAACTCCGGCTCTGTCTCCTCCCAAGCCGGGCGTCCACGGAAGGACCTTTGAGCCGAGGGACTGGGAAAGAGCCCAAGGAATTCTGACAGTGGGAACGTCAGGTCACAGCTCAGGCCACTGACGGTGACAATCCCGGGACCAGGGACACCCGGGACGGTGACAATGGCAGCGGAGCAAGGGGACAACTTCCCTTCATCCGTGGTGGCCCTTGGTGGCTGTGTCCAAGAGCAGCTTCCTCGTGTTTAATCCAAAACCCTGGAATTGTTGAGGTTCGAAAAATCCCTCTGATCCCACCGAGTCCAGCCATTCCCAGCCCTGCCCCGTGTCCCCAAGTGCCACATCCACACGGCTTTTAATCCCGCCGGGAACGGGGGTTCCACCCATTCCCTGGGCATCCCGTTCCAGCGCTTCATAACTTCTCGGGAAGGAGTTTTCCCAAAAATCCAACTTCACCTCGAGGTGATCCCCTCTTGCTCCCTTGCCCCGGCTGGAATTCCCGTCCGGGATTCCTGGAGCGGTGGCGGGATCCTGGAAAAGCCCGGGATCCTGGGAAAACCCCGCTGAGCCGCGGGAGAGGCTCGGGATGTGCCGGAGCCGCTCCCGCTGCCGGGAGCCGCGCGAGGCCGAGCGCGTTCTGCGTGTGACATCCGTGTCCCCAATAAAGCTGACGGTGACCGTGACGGGTGTGTGTGTGTCATTGGGGACACGGCCATTCCCAGCATTTTGGGAGACGCGTTCCGCGCCCGGAGCCAGCTCCGGCTCCGGATCCACTGCTCCAGCGCTCCAGGCGGCATTCCCGCAAAATTCCCGCGGCATTCCCGTCCCGTGTGCCCGCCCGGCCCTGCCAGGCTCCCGCCATCCATAATCCCAATTGGATCCATCTTCCCAGCCTCTGGGACTCACCGGGAGCATCCCAAACATCCCAAAAGCCCTTTGTCTGTTCCAACCGACTGATCACGGTTTAATTCCCAAGGAATTCGGGATGTGGCAGGCCCAGGATTTGTCCAGGTCATTCCCAGGTAGAGCTTTGTATTTTCCTCTGGGATTTGGAAGGAGGCTCCAAGTCCAGAACTGTGGGAGCTTTGCCCATCCCAAGGGTTTTCCCAGCTAAATCCCAGCCACAGATCTCCAGCTTTTCCCAGAGTTTTCCTTGGCATTGGTAAATCTCTGAGGCAGGTTCCAGGAGAGTTCCGAGGTTTTGGGGCTCCAAAGGGACCTGGCTCCTGGGGACTTCCAGGAACATCCCAAATATCCCAGTTTGGAGCTCTGGATCCCAGCTCGATGGAGCTTTTCCAACGGCTCCTCAGAATTTCCAGGAACGTCCCAAATGTCCCATTTTGGAGCTCTGGATCCAGACTTGGGGGAGCTTTTCCAAGGAGTTCTGGGGAGTTCCAGGAGCATCCCAAATATCCCAGTTTGGGGCTCCAGTTGAGGCAGGGCTTTGCCAAAAGGTCCTGGTTTCCTGTGACTCCCAGGAGCATCCCAAGTGTCCCAGTTTGGAGCTCTGGATCCAAGGGAAACTTTTCCAAGGTTTTTGTTTGTTTTTTTTTTTTTGTGTGTGTCTTTTCTCATGCCTTTGTTTCTCTTTAACCCCAAAAAGGCTCCTGGGAAGCGGAATTCCAGCTTCCAAAGGGAGCGTTTCCAGTGCTGCTCTGCAATTCCATGAATTCCTTTGTATTCCCACAGATCTGAGGGAGAAGGAGAAGAAACTTGAGCCCTTTGGGGTTTTAGTTCCTTTTAGGGTAAAGCTGCCTCTTTTTCTCCAATCCTAAACGAACTCCGTGTCCCGAGAGTGGTGTCACATCCCAGCAAAAGCTTGGAAAAAACACCCCCTGTTTCCTTGTAGGCTTGGGGGCTTTTCCCGGGGAAACTCCCACAGGAAGCAGGGATTTGGGATGCAAATCGAGGGAATTGGCTGTGGGGAGGGAAGGAGAAGGGAGATTGGGATCGCGGAGTGAGGGAGGGTGGGAATAGAGGGGGTTTGTGCGGCAGGGAGGGGTGGGGACGAGGTGGCCGCTCTTGGAGAGGAGGTGGCCGGGATTGAGGAGGAGTGGCCGGGATTGAGGAGGAGGTGGCCGGGATTGGGAAGGAGTGGCCGGGATTGAGGAGCAGGTGGCCGGGATTGGGAAGGAGTGGCCGGGATTGAGGAGGAGGTGGCTGGGATTGGGAAGGAGTGGCCGGGATTGAGGAGGAGGTGGCCGGGATTGGGAAGGAGGTGGCCGGGATTGAGAGGGCGATGGCCAAGTTTGGGAAGAAAGCGACCAGGATTGGGAAGGAGGTGGCCCCCTTTGGAGAGGAGGTGGCCAGGATTGAGGAGCAGGTGGGAAGGAGGCGGCCAGGATTCGGAAGGAAGTGGCCGAGTTGGGGGAGGAGGTGGCCAGGATCGGGATAGAGGTGTCCCCCCACATCTGGAGAGGAGGTCACCAGGATGGTGGAGGTGGCCAGGACTGGGAAGGAGGTAGCAAAGTTTGGGAATGAAGTGGCCAGGATGGATTGGGATGGAGATTCCAGGATTGGGATGGAGGTGGCCAGGACTGGGATGGAGATTCCAGGACTGAGATGGAGATTCCAGGACTGGGATGGAGATGACCAGGACTGAGATGGAGATTCCAGGATTGGGATGAAGGAGACCGGGACTGGGATGGAGGTGACCGGGTCTGGGATGGAGATGACCAGGACTGGGATGGAGATTCCAGGATTGGGATGGAGATGACCAGGACTGGGATGGAGATTCCAGGATTGGGATGGAGATGACCAGGACTGGGATGGAGGTGACCAGGACTGGGATGGAGGTGACCAGGACTGAGATGGAGATTCCAGGATTGGGATGGAGGTGGCCAGGATTGGGATGGAGGTGACCAGGACTGGGATGGAGGTGACCAGGATTGGGATGGAGGTGACCAGGATTGGGATGGAGGTGACCAGGATTGGGATGGAGATTCCAGGATTGGGGTGAAGATTCCAGGATTGGGATGGAGATGACCAGGACTGGGATGGAGATTCCAGGGTTGGGATGGAGATTCCAGGACTGGGATGGAGATTCCAGGACTGGGATGGAGATGACCAGGATTGGGGTGGAGATGACCAGGATTGGGGTGGAGGTGACCACACTGCCAAAGGTTACACCCCCTGCGTTCTCCAGCCACCCTGGAGCTGATGGATGGGCTCCATGGGTTCCACTTCCTGTGGGAAGAGGCCGCTGCCGGGGTCCCCAGGCACAGTGGGATCCCCTGGATCCCCTCCCCTCTGGCTTTCCATGGAATTTCCCCGGGTTCTCAAAGGCTGGGGACCTTCCCCACCAGCAGAGCTCAGGGAGGTTGAGCTGTGGAAAACCGGGAATTCTGGGGGGGGCTGCACTGAGAGGACCCTTCCAGCCCTTGATCCCAGATGATCCCAAGGTGCCGCGGGATCTGGGAAGGGTTTGATGCCTACAAGGAGACAGGGTCCCAGCACGTGTCCTGTCCCGGTGTCACCGTGTCCCCGCGTCACCGCTCCGCTGGCTTCTCCCATCCCGGCATCACCCATCACCCTCATCCCAAGGAAACGGGCTTTTTGGGAAGTTTTGGGAAGAGCAGTGGGGGGGCTGCCTGGAGCTCCATGGGATGAGCTCCAGGTCCTGAGGGAGCCTCCGAGTGGGAAGAGTGGAAGCGTCCCCACGTTCCCATCAAACTGGGCTTTGTCACCTTTTCCTTGAGGTGGGAATCATGGGAAAAGGGTTTTTCCTTGGAGAAATCCAGAGGGATCCGTTCCAGGTGGAGTTCAGGGAAGGAGGGAGCTCCGGATGTTCTGCAGGATCTCTCATGGGAAGAGATTGGCTTGGGAAGGCCCAGGGGCAGCACTCGAGGAATTGGGAATTTTCCTATGGATTCCAGCCTGGAATCCCCTTTTCCTGCTGGGATCAGAGGAGGAAAAAAGGAATTTTAGTTACAACCTCCCTGACCCTGCCAGAGCTCCCTGCTGGAGCTTCCCAGATGCCGGGATTGCTCCGGATTGTCCCTGCTCCGAGAAGGGCCAGGACAGAGCTCACGGATAAATCCCAATCCCAAACTGGGATCCCAAAACCGCTCCGGACAAATCCCAGCTGGAGCCTGAGACCCCCTTGGGTCTCTTCCCCATACCTGCTCCAGCCCGGGCCCCTTGGGAAAAACATCCCAAGGGGATAACCACGCGTCCTTCCCAAAAATTCCCAAATCCACATTCCCAAATGTTCCCAGACTCCGTTCCAATGGCAGCTCCCAACTTCTGGCATTCCCGAGGTGTCCCCGCTCCCGGCACAGCTCCGGCATTTCCTGCCTGTTCCAGTGCAGAAAGGGATAAAATTGGGAATAATCCAGGGGTTTTGGGGCGTTTGGAGCCGCCATTCCAAGACTGGAAGCTCCTGGTCCTTTTCCGGGCGGGATGAGGCCATTCCCTCCTTCCCAACAGCACAACCTAGGGATCCCGGGGAACTTCCACAGGTTATTCCCTCTGGGAAGCACCGAATCCCCGGGAGCATCCCGTGGCCTTTGGGGGTGGCCAATGGCACCGTCACTGTCACCAGCCCCGGGGGGACATGGAAAAACTTGGGAATTTTGTGTCGGCTGCTCGGTGTTGTTTTGGCTGTGGGGCATTTTTCTCATGCATTTGTTGTTTCCTTCCTTCCTTTCCCAAATCCCTGCCTTGCCCAAATCCCTCTTTCCAATATCCCTGCCTTTCCCAAATCCCCGCCTTTCCCAAATCCCCGTTCCTTCACAAATCCCTCCTCCTCCTCCTCCTCCCCAAATCCCTGCATTTCCTATTTCCCTGCCTTTCCCAAAACCTTCTTTCCCATTTGCCTTCCTTTCCCAATTTCCTCTCTTTCCCAAATCCCCGATCCTTCCCAAATCTCTACCCTTCCTAAATCCCCTGCATTTCCCATTTCCCTGCCTTTCCCAAATCCCTCTCCTTCCCAAATCCCTGCCTTTCCCAATTTCCTCTCTTTCCCAAATCCCCGATCTTTCCCAAATCCCCTGCATTTCCCATTTGCCTGCCTTTCCCAAATCCCTCTCCTTCCCAAATCCCTGCCTTTCCCAATTTCCTCTCTTTCCCAATTCCCCATTCCTTCCCAAATCCCCCCATTTCCCATTTCCCTGCCTTTCCCAAATTCCTCTTTCCCAAATCCCTGTTCCTTTCCCAAACCCCTGTTCCCTCTTTTCCCAGCCCTCCCAGCAGCTCTGTCGCTGTCCAACCCTCCAGGCTTTGGCTGAATCCATGCAATTCCAACCGCCCCATTCCCGGCCGGCCACGCCCTCGCCCATCCCACGGGAACCATCCCGATCTCCCCCCAATTCCAATTCCCACCCCCTCCATTCCCCCATTCCCAATCCCCCCCCTCTCCCCAAACCCAGCTGGGGGTCTCCACTCAGGGAACACCGAGGCCGGATCGATTCCCGCGGTTCTCCCGGCCCCGAATCCCTCGGGATCGACGTCCGGTGGCTTCTTTTCCGTGTGGCGCTTCCCGGACCGGAGCTAACATTTCTCTCATTGCCTCTTTTCCTGCTTCCATGTGCATGTCCCGCTGCTCTGTCCTAGATCCGCCTCTGGCCTCCGGAGGGTGGGCGAGTTGTGTAAGTGAGCACGTTCCCATTCCATAGCTCCATCCCACCGGGAATGTCCCATTCCTCACCTGTCTCTTCCCCGTCCCCGCTGCCGCCCCCGCTCCCGCCGGCGTTCCCGAGGTTTCGGGAGCGGCCGGAGGGAGCGGCGCCGGCTCCGGGATGTGCGCGTCCCTCGGGAGCATGGCCCTGTCCCTGTGCTGTGGTGGCGTGTCCGGCTCTTCCCGCTGGTGTTCCTGCTGAGGAAATTCCCGTCGGGATCCCGGGAGATCGGGGCCGTGGGCTGGGATAGGGGTGGGAGATCCCGGAGCAGCTCGGTCGTCCGGGAAGGGTGGGAGAGACACCAGGAAGAGGGGAAAGGATCCCAGGAAAGATGGGGAGATTCCAAGAAAGGTGGAAAAGACCCCAGAAGGATGGAAAAGATCCCAGGAAGGGAGGGAAAGACACCAGGAAGTGGGAAAAGAGAAGGGCGCCAGGAAAGGTGGGAGAGGATCCCAGGAAGGGTGGGAGAGGTCTCAAGGATGTTGGAAGAGACTCCAGGAGAGGTGGGAGAGATCCCAGGAAAGGTGGGAGAGATTCCAAGAAAGTCGGAAAAGACCCCAGAAGGATGGAAAATATCCCAGGAAGGGAGGGAAAGACACCAGGAAGTGGGAAGAGGAAAGGTGGGAGACCCCAAGAAAAGTGGGAAAAGATCCCAGAAAAGGTGGGAAAAACACCAGGAAAGGTGGGAAAACACAGGAAGTGTAGGGAAGAACACCAGGAAAGGTGGAAGAGACACCAGGAAAAGTGGGAGAGGATCCCAGGAAGGGTGGGAGAGGTCTCAAGGATCTTGGAAGAGACTCCAAGAAAGGTGGGAGAGATCCCAGGAATGGTGGGAGAGATCCCAGAAAGGGGGAAAGGATCCCAGAAAAAGTGGGAAAGACCCCAGGAATGGTGGGAGAGATTCTGGGAAAGGTGGAGAAGACCCTGGGAAGGACACCGGGAAAGGGGAGTGGAGCATCCCCATTCCAATCCCAGCAAACCATGGATGCACTGGGATCCATCCATAATTCCCCAGGGTGGGGAGGTCCCGGGTCCCACTCTGGAGCCAAAATTCCATGAGACAGAGGTGGGAGCTCCTGGGATCCTGCTCCATCCCAATCCCCCAGGGAAGTCACCTGAGGCCGCAGCAGGAAAATCGGGATCCAGGGATTCCCCTTTCGCCAGCCATGATTCCAGGATATCCCAGTGGCTTCCAAAAGCTCTGGAAGGACTCCCCAGCCTGGGATGGGACAGCAGCGGGATCCCGGGAAAAGCTGTTCCCACTCCAGCTCCCTTGGAGTGGAAGGGGCAACCCATGGGATTGGGAGGGCCGGAGAATTCCCCCTGGGAATTTCCCAGCGTGCATGGCCGGCTCTGTGCTCCTGGTTGTGCTTCCTCCGTGTTGTCCCCGTGTCCCATCCTCGTGTCCCGTTCCGTGTGCGGAGCTCCGGCTCCATCCGTGTCCCGGCTCCCGGAGCCGTTCCCGGTTGATTTTTCCTTGTCCTTTTCTGCCGAGCGCTGAACTCCCGAGGCCGCGGCCCCATCCCGGGAGAGCGGCGCCGGATCCCGATGCTCCGGGAATGCCGGGGGCCGCGTTCCCGCTTTCCCGACGGCTGCTGGATGCCATTCCCAGGGAATTGCTCTGCTCCCGGGTGGAGCAGAGGCGTGGGATGCTCGGAAGCTCCCGGCCTGCTCCGGACCTTTCCGGGAACACCCGGAGCGGGGTCGTTCCGGAGGCTCCTCTCAGCCGGGGGGTGGGCTCATCCCATCGGATCCAGCCGTGGATTCCTCCCCTCAATCCCGGCACCGGTGTCACGGAAATTCAGGATATCTGGGGGACACCAGGGGGAACTGTCCCCTGTGTTGGCACTGGGGGCACTTGGATCATCCTGTGGATCATTCCAGGGCTTATTCCAGGACTCATCCCAAGGTTCCTCCCTGGGCTCATCCCGAGGTTTATCCCAAGGTTCCTCCCTGGGCTCTTCCCTGGGCTCATCCCAAGGTTCCTCCCTGGGCTCATCCCAGGGCTTATCCCAAAATTCCTCCCAGCCTCATGCCAAAGCTCATCCTGGGGTTCCTCCCAGGCTCATCCCAAGTTTCCTCCCTGGGCTCATCCCAAGGTTCCTCCCGGGGCTCATCCCAAGGCTCCTCCCAGGGCTCATCCCTGGGCTTCTCCCGGGGCTCATCCCTGGGCTTCTCCCGGGGCTCATCCCACAGCTCCCGGGTTCTGGACAGCAGGAATTCCGTGTCCTGCTCCCACACCTGCTCCTGGATCCTTTGGGATGGCCACATCCCATCCACCGGAGTGACCGGGATCAGGAAAACTTCGGACAGTGTTTGATCCTTGCCCAGAATCCCTGCCCAGCTCCCAGAATCCCTGCCCACTTCCCAGAATCCCTGGCCACTTCCCAGAATCCATGCCCAGCTCCCAGAATCCCTAGCCACTTCCCAGAATCCCTGGCCACTTCCCAGAATCCATGCCCAGCTCCCAGAATCCCTAGCCACTTCCCAGAATCCCTGCCTGGCTCCCAATATCTCTGCCCACTTCCCAGAATCCCTGGCCACTTCCCAGAATCCCTGCCTGGTTCCCAGAACCCCTGCCCAGCTCCCAGGAAAAGCCAGGGGTAGGGTTAGGGTGAGGATTGGGATCAGGATCAGGGTTGGGATCAGGGTCTGGATCAAGGTTAGGATTAGGATTGGGATCAGGATCCAGATCAGGGTTAGGGTCACCTGTGAACTGGGATCGGGATTAGGGACAAGTTTAGGATCAGGGTTAAAGCTGGGGTCAGGATTAGGGACAAGTTTAGGATCAGGGTTAAAGCTGGGGTCAGGATTAGGGACAAGTTTAGGATGAGGGTTAAAGTTGGAGTCAGGATTAGGGACAAGTTTAGGATCAGGGTTAAAGCTGGGGTCAGGATTAGGGACAAGTTTAGGATCAGGGTTAAAGCTGGGGTCAGGATTAGGACAAGTTTAGGATCAGGGTTAAAGCTGGGGTCAGGATTAGGGCTGGGACCAGGATCAAAATCAGGATCAGGGCTGAGGTTAATTTGGAGTCAAGGTTAGGGCCAGGTTTAGGTTCAGGGTTAGGATCAAGGTTAAGGTTAAGTTTAGGGTCAGATTCAGCTCTAGGATTGGAGCCAGGGTTAGGATCAGGATCAGGGGCAGAGTCAAGGCTGGGATCAGCTTTGCACTTGGGGTCAGGGTCGGGATCAGGATCAGGGTTGGAATCAGGGTCAGGGTCGGGATTAAGATCAGGGCTAGGATTAGGGTCAGGGTCGGGATTTAGATCAGGGCTAGGATTAGGGTTAGGCTCAGGGTTAGGGCTGTGTTTGGGATCAGCTTTGGAGGAAGGTCCATCAAAAGGAAGATCCATAGGATCCATTGGAAGGAAGATCCCACAGGAAGATCCATGGGAGGGTCGGAGGAAGATCCTTGAAAAGGTTGGGAAAGGTCCTTGGGAATGTTGGGAAAACCTCCACCGGGATGTTGTAGAAAACCCCACAGGAAGGTCGGAGAAGACCTGTAGAAGGCCAGGAAATGTCCATAGGAAAATCAGGAAGATCCATAGGAAGGTTGGATGGAAGATCCATAGGAAGACTGGAAAAACGTCCATGGGAAAACTGGGAGAAGATTTGGAGGAAGATCCAAAGGAAAGTTGGGAACAGGTCCACACCAAGGTCGGAGAAAGGTGGGTGGGGTCACAACCCCTTTGGAAGCTGCAACGGGAATTGTGGGAGACAATTCCAAGGGTTTGAGGTTCCACCACGGAACACCGGAGCAGCCGCACAGGAGCCTCACCAAGGAACAGGGAATGATCTAAATGATCCCAGGAGTGATCCCAGACATTCCAGGAGTGATCCAAATGATCCCAGGAGTGATCCCAGACATTCCAGGAATGATCCAAATGATCCCAGGAACAATCCCAGTGATCCCAGGAATGATCCAGATGATCCCAGGAACGATCCCAGGAATGATCCCAGTGATCTCAGGAATGATCCAAATGATCCCAGGAACAATCCCAGGAACAATCCCAGGAACGATCCCAGGAGTGATCCAAATAATTGCAGGAAAGATCCCAGTGATCCCAGGAATGATCCAAATGATCCCAGGAACGATCCCAGGAACGATCCCAGGAACGATCCCAGGAACAATCCCAATGATCCCTGGAACGATCCCAGGAATGATTCCACTGATCTCAGGAATGATCCAAATGATCCTAGGAACGATCCCAGGAACGATCCCAGGAACAATCCAAATGATCCCTGGAACGATCCCAGGAATGATTCCACTGATCTCAGGAACAATCCCAGCGATCCTAGGAACGATCCCAGGAATGATCCCAGGAACGATCCCAGGAACGATCCCTGTGATCTCGGGAACAATCCAAATGATCCCAGGAACAATCCTAGAAATAGTCCAAATGATCCCAGGAACGATCCCAGGAATGATCCCAATGATCTCAGGAACAATCCAAATGATCCCAGGAACGATCCCAGGAATGATCCCAATGATCTCAGGAACAATCCAAATGATCCCAGGAACGATCCCAGGAATGATCCGAATAACTGCAGGAAAGACCCCAGCGATCCCAGAACAATCCAAATCATCCCAGGTCATCCATCTTTTCCCTGTCAGAGCTTCCCGAAGGTGATTCCTCCTCTGCTGTGCCAGGAAAGCAGAAAAATGGGAATTATCAGAAATGTGGCTCAAAAATGGGAATTGTCGGGAATGGGGCTCATCCTGCAGACCTTCAGCCACGTTCAGCTCATCCCTTCGGAGCCGTGGATTTGTGGGATCCTTGGAGCTCATCAGCATTCCCAAAAGCAGGAGGTGGCAGTGGTGGATCCCAGCAGCATTCCAGAGCGTCCTGGTTTTCCAGGAGGGAGCTGAGATGGGAGGCCGGGCAGGGAAACTGAGGCACCGGGATGTGGGAAGTTTATGGGATAGCTCTGAGGACAAGTGGAGCAGTAGGGATGGGGTGGGGTGGGGTGGGATGGACCTCAAAACCCATCCAGGGACACTTCCCAGTGTCCCAGGCTGCTCCAGCCCCAGTGTCCAACCTTTCCTTGGACATTCCAGGGATGCAGGGGCAGCCCCAGCTGCTCTGGCAATTCCAGCCCAGCCAGGAATTCCTCATGGCCAAGATCCCATCCATGGCTGCCCTCTGGCACTGGCAGCCATTCCCTGTGTGCTGTCCCTGCAGGCCTTGTCCCCAGTCCCTCTGCAGCTCTCCTGGAGCCCCTGCAATGTGCTGGAAGCTCTCCCTGCATCCTTCCCTTCTCCAGGGGAACATTCCCAGTTTTCCCAGCCTGTCCAGAGCAGAGGACTCTGATTTTCTTGGATTCATCCAGGTGTCAGATCCCTTTCCTTCCCCATTCCCTGTCCATCCCTCGGGGACAATGGCAGGATGGGGACAATGCCAAGGGGACAGCACCGCTTTGAGGAGCTTTGTCCCCATCCAAGATTCCCACGGTGGCACAGCCAGGGGGGTCCCACATGTCCCAGCGCCAGGGGGACACCGGCCCGGCCACCCCTGGCCACCAGGTGACCGTCACCAGGGGTGTCCAGAGGGTTCCCCCAGCCCGGGAAAATGCTGGAAAGTTCCCTCTTCTCCCAGCTTTTCTCCGCTGGGTCGCTCCCATTCCATGTGGGATCAGCACGGGACGGGGGGGACGGGGCAGGACGAGGCACAAGGTCCTCGTCCCCAGGGCTGGGGACACTTGTGGGGCGCAGAGCCGTGCCAGGAGGGCAGGACCGGCCGGGAATCCCCAGCCTGGAGGCGCTGCCGGAATCTTCGGGATGCGTCCCCACCCTGTGTACCCGCCCCCCGACCCCGCTGGATTCGTGTCCCCATTCCCAAACCCGGCCTCACCCCTTCCCTCTCCTCTCTTTCCCCCCCCCCCCCGCCTCCCCGCTCTCTCCGCAGACTTTTCAGTAGTTTAGGAGAACTCAGCACCATTTCCCAGCGCAGCTCCGGCACCACCTTCACCGTGCGGCCCGGCAGCCGCTACCCCGTCACCCGCCGCACGCCCAGCCCCGTCAAACCCGCGGCGCTGGAGCGGCCGGAGCCGCTCAGCACCGTCCGGCCCTACGGCCTGACGCCCCCCACCATCCTCAAATCCTCCAGCCTCTCCATCCCCCACGAGCCCAAGGAGGTCCGCTTCGTGGTCCGCAGCGTCAGCGCCCGCAGCCGCTCCCCGTCGCCGTCGCCGTCGCCGGGGCCGCCGCTGCACACGCTGCACCCGCCGCGGCCCTTCATGCAGAAGCCGCTGCACCTGTGGAACAAGTACGACGTGGGGGACTGGCTGGAGAGCATCAACCTGGTGGAGCACCGGGACAAGTTCGAGGACCACGAGATCGAGGGCACGCACCTGCCCGCCCTGACCAAGGAGGACTTCGTGGAGTTGGGGGTGACCCGCGTGGGGCACCGCATGAACATCGAGCGGGCGCTCAAGCAGCTGGTGGACAGCTGACCGCGCCCGGAGCCGCCGTGGGAAGGGCGGGGCGGCATTCCCAAGCCAAGAAAACCCACCGGGATTCTCCTTCTCCTTCTCCGAGCGCTGCACTGAGGGCGTGGAGCCGCCCCCCCCCCCCCCGTCCCCGGCTCCCGCCCGCTCCCGCCCCGGCCCCGCGCCGCCTCCGGCCCGGGAATGTTGCATGAAATTCCTCCTCGCTCCCGTTCTCCCGGAGAGGCCGGCCTGGACATCGCTCCGTGTGGCCCCAGCCCCGGGGTGGCACCGGCGACACGCGGGGACGCGCCGCGCTGGTGGCACCTCGGGGGCGACGCGGCCTGGCCGGAGCAGGCGGGTGGCACCTGCGGAGGTGGCACCTCCCGGGTGGCCCTGCCGGGCTCGGAGGTGCCCCAAGATCCTGACGAGTCCCAGGTGGCCCTGCCGGGCGGTGGCCCCAAGTCCTGACACCCCCCAAGTGTCCCCAGCAGGGTCAGAGGTGGCCCCAAGTCCTGACCTCCCCCCCCCAGGTGTCCCTGGCAGGGTCACAGTTGTCCCTGCCGGGCTTGGAGGTGGCCCAAGGTCCTGAACCATGCCGGGTGTCCCTGCCAGGAGGTGGCACCAGGTCCTGAACCCCTCCAAGCGTCCCCAGCAGGGTCAGAATTGTCCCTGCCAGGAGCTGGCCCCGGGTCCCCCCAAGGGGGGTGGCCCCGAGTCCTGAACCCCCTCAGGTGTCCCTGCCAAGAGGTGGCCCCGGGTCCTGAACTCCCCCAGGTGTCCCTGCCAGGGGTGGCCCCGGGTCCCCCCCAGGTGTCCCTGCCAGGGGGTGGCCCTGGGTCCTGAACTCCCCCAGGTGTCCCTGCAGGAGGTGGCCCCGGGTCCCCCCCAGGTGTCCCTGCCAGGAGGTGGCCCCAGGTCCCCCCCAGGTGTCCCTGCCGGGGGTGGCTCCAGGTCCCCCCCAGGTGTCCCTGCCGGGGATGGCCCCAGGTCCCCCCCAGGTGTCCCTGCCGGGGATGGCCCCAGGTCCCCCCCAGGTGTCCCCACCGGGCTCGGAGGCGGCGGCTCCAGCGGGGCCATCCCGGCGGCGCTCCCGGAGAAAGGAAGCAAGGAAGGAAGCAAGGAAGGAAGGAAGGAAGGATGAAGGAAAGGAGGAAGGAAGGAAGGAAGGAAGGAAGGGCCGGGAAGGCTCCAGCGGCGGCCGTGCCACCCCGAGCCGTGCCAGGCCGTGCCAGAAGAGCCCCCCCCCCGCCAGGCGGACCCCCCCGGACTCTGAGCTGCTGCCCCGGCCGGGTGAGAGGGAGCGAGGAGCGCATGGATCGAAGCATGTTTGGGAATGTCGGGAGGCTGGGGGGGGACGAATCCCGCAGCAAAAAAAAAAAAAAAAAAACACAAAAAAAAAAAAAAAAAAGCTTTGGCAACGTTTAGAGGGGAGGGGGCGGGGGGTGGGAAAGGTTTGATTTCCTCTGGGCTTGGGGGTCTTGTTTTTTCCGAAGGGGGGAAAAGCGTTGGTGGGAAATTATTTAATCTCCGTGCATTTATCTAGAGAGCAGCTGATAAGCCCCACGAGATAACGAATTACAGGATCCTCCCCTCCCGCCCCTACACACACACACACACCCCTTCCGGCCCCCCCAAAATCCTGCTCATCCCTGGTTTTGCATCTTTTTAAGCAGCTCTATATTTGGAAAGAGAGAGTATCTATATATCTATATCTCCAGAGCTATAGCCACCTGGGTTTTTGTTAGGATTTTCCTAAAACGATTCCTGTCTCTGGACTGGAGGAGACGCTCCCGGGACGCCCGTGGCTCCTGGGAGTTTTTAAGCGACTGAATGAATGTGAAAAAGTCTTTTTAAACACACCACAAAAAAACCCCTAAAACTCCCCACCCCCCGAAACAGCTCCTTTCAGACGCTCTGGATTTGTAAAAAATTCGGAGAAATCACAAAAAAAAAAAAAAAAAAAACCACACACACACACACACAAAAAATACAAAAAAAAAAAAAAAACCCAAAAAAAAAAAAAAAAAAAACAAACTTGCGTTTTGGGACACACCGAGTCTTCCAGGCACACAGCAGGGAGGTCCCCGGGGGTCGTGTCCCCGATTTTGGGGGTCCCAGGGCTGGTGGTGGCCACGGGGACAAAGCCCGGAGGGAGGAGGGGGCGCTGCCGGGATCCCGACCCCGGTGGCGGTGTCCCCCAGTGCCACCCGCGTGTCCCCCGGGCTGGGGCGGCCAGGGCGTGCCCGGCTGGCCGGGAGGGGAGGGCTCGGTGGTCCCAAAAGCCGAGGCCCCCAGGAAGGCATTAACAAAACTCTTCTGGTGCTAAGAGGGGAGGACAGGGAGCTCCGTCCCGACCCTCAACATCTCCGAACCTTTCCGACCTTGCCAGGGAAAAGGGCCCGGAGCTGCCCCGGGGTGTCCCCAGGATGTCCCCCTGTCCTATGTCGGGCTACCGGGGCCTCCCCGGGATGTCCCCTGCCCTGTGTCGGGGCACCGGGATGTCCCCGGGATGTCCCCTGCCCTGTGCCAGGCCACCGGGCTGTCCCCAGGAGGGTCCCCGGTGCCATCTCCTCGCCCCCGAGCCCTCATCCCCGTGGCGACACCCGAAGCCACCGGAGGCGCGTGGCCTGTCCCCGTCCCCGGTGGCGTCCCGGTGTCCCTGCCGGGAACGGGGAAGGGCCCGGAGCCGGCCCGGTGGGCGACGAGCCGGGAAAAATATAAAATATCCCGGGGAAAAAAAAAAAACAAACCAGGGAATGCCGGGCTCGGTGAGCCCCGGCACCTCCCGACCCCTCCCTGCGCCACCGCGGGCGCCACCGCGCCCGCCAGGTGTCCCCTGCCGAGCTCAGGTCCTGCCCCTCGGCCGTGTCCCCGCAGCCCCCGCGATGTCGCCAGTGTCCCATCCCCGTCCTCCCCCCGCGCCAAGCCAGCGCCTGTGTCCCCAGACCTGCCCTGCCAGCCCCGCTGCGTCACCAAGTGTCACCCTCGCCCCCCGAATGCTCTGTGCCAGCCCCGCCCACGGGCGCCTGCCCAAAATCCGCCCTCCCGCGCCCTCTAAACGCAGCCCCGCCCTGTGCCCTCCCACCGGGACCCCAAATCCATCCCACCCGTGCCCCCAAATCCAGCCCCACCCTTATCCCCCAAATCCATCCCACCTGTGCCCCCAAATCCAGCCCCACCCTTATCCCCTAAACCCATCCCACCTGTGCAACCTCCCCCAAATCCATCCTACCCGTGCCCCCAAATCCAGCCCTACCCTTATCCCCCAAATCCATCCCACCCGTGTCCCCTAAACCCATCCCACTCTTTCCCCAAATCCAGCCCACCCTTGTCCCCCAAACCCATCCCACCTGTGCCCCCAAATCCACCCCACCTGTGCCCCCCATATCCATTCCACCCAAATCCCCCAAATCCAGCCCCACCCTGTGCAATCTCCCCCAAATCCATCCCACCCAACTCCCCCAAATCCATCTCACCCGTGTCCCCCAAATCCATCCCCCCGTGCCCCCAAAATCCATCCCACCCTGTGCAATCTCCATCAAATCCATCCCCCCGTGTCCCCTCAACCCATCGCACCCGTGCCCCCCAAATCCACCCCACCTGTGCCCCCAAATCCATCCCACCCAACTCCCGTGAATCCAACCCCACCCTGTGCAATCTCCCCCAAATCCATCCCACTCTTTCCCCAAACCCATCCCACTCTTTCCCCAAATCTACCCCACCTGTGTCCCCAAATGCCCCAAATCCACCCCACCCCGTGCAATCTCTCCCAAATCCATTCCACCATTATCCCCCAAATCGATCCCACTCTTTCCCCAAATCCACCCCACCCACATCCCCCAAATCCACCCCACCTGTGCCCCCCAAATCCACCCGACCTGCGCCCCCAAATCCATCCCACCTGCGCCCCCCAAATCCATCCCACCCTGTGCCCCCAAATCCACCCCACCCTGTGCAATCTCCCCCAAATCCATCCCCACCCGCCTCACCCGGGCGGTGCCACCCTCACTCAGTGTCCCCGCTGTGTCCGGCACTGCCGGGACACTCCGGGCACAGGGACAGGCTGGCAGCTCCCACTCCAAATCCCACCCCCGATCCTACCCCAGATTCCACCCCAAATTCCACCCCAAATCGCACCCCAAATCCCACCCCAGATTCCACCCCAGATTCCACCCCAGATTCCACCCCAAATCCCACCCCAGACAATCCCGTGCCACCCTCCTGTGCCTCCCCCGGCCCCCTCCGCTCCGTGTCCCCCCTGTCCCCGTGTCCTGTCCCTCCGCCACCTCCCGGCGCTGTCCCGAGTCCCGCCGCGCATCCCGGGCTGCTCCCGGCCCCTCCGCATCCCGCCGGGAATGCCGCACGCGGGAATGTCGCACGTCGGGAATGCCGCACGCCGGGAATGCCGCACGCGGGAATGTCGCATGCGGGAATGTCGCGTGCCGGAATGTCGCACGGCGGGCGGAGCACGTCCCGGTGCCATGGCGCGGGCTCCTTCCCCAGCTGCGGGATTGGGGAATTCCCGGGAATTCCTCCGCCTGTCCCTTCCCGGGGATCGTGGCCGTTTTGGCCGCGCCACCCCGCGCCTGGCACCTGGCTGTCCCCGCCTTGGGGACACGCGGGTCCCCTCGGAGCCCCTCGCGAGCGCTCGGCTTGGCCAAGGCCCTGCGCGGCCAGCGCTGGTCCCGGCTGGGCCACCCTCGTCCCCTGTGCTGGCCCTCGGCACGTCCTGGCACTGCCCAGCCTGCCTGGCACTGCCCACCTGACCACCCTGCCTGGCACTGACCACTGTGACCACCCTGCCTGCCCACCCTGACCACCCTGCCTGGCACTGACCACCCCAGCCTGCCACTGACCCCCCTGACCACCCTGCCTGGCACTGACCCCCCTGACCACCCCAGCCTGGCACTGCCCACCCTGCCTGCCCACCCCTGCCTGGCACTGCCCACCGTGACCACCCTGCCTGGCACTGCCCACCGTGACCACCCTGCCTGCCCACCCTGCCCACCCCTGCCTGGCACTGACCACCCTGCCTGACCACCCTGACCACTCTGCCCACCCTGCCTGGCACTGACCACCCTGACCACTCTGCCTGGCATCGCCCACCCTGCCAGGCACTGACCACTCAGCCTGCCCACTCTGCTTGGCCACCCTGACTACCCCAGCCTGGCACTGACCGCTCTGCCAGACACTGACCACTCTGCCTGCCCACCCTGCCTGGCACTGACCCCCTGCCCACCCTGCCAGGCACTGACCACCCTGCCAGGCACTGACCACCCTGCCTGACCACCCTGCCAGGCACTGACCACCCTGCCTGCCCACCCTGTCTGGCGCTGACCCCCCTGCCCACCCTGCCTGGCTCTGACCACTCTGCCTGGCGCTGACCCCCTGCCCACCCTGCCTGGCTCTGCCCAACCCTGCCTGACCCCCCTGCCCACCCTGCCTGGCGCTGACCCCCTGCCTGCCCTCCCTGCCCTGTCCCTCCCCCCGTCCCACCCCTTCCCCTCCCTCCCTCCCCACCTCCCCGCAGCCCCCGGCAGCCCCCGGCGCTCTCGGTGTCCCCTGGGTGTCACCGGTGTCCCGGTGTCCCCTCGCGGAGCCCCCCCCCGGTGTCCCCCCGGGCTCCGCCGAGCGCCGCCCGCTCCACGGGCGCGGGTGGAAGGTGACAGTGGTGGCCTGAGCGCGGGCAGCCCGGCGCCGTCCCGCCGGGTGTCCCCGGGTCTCCGCCCCTTCCGCAGCTGTTTTTTGGGGCCACCCCGAGACGGAGACCCCCCCGCCCGCGGCCGCCTCTCGCCGCCGAGAGGCCGAACCCGCGGAGCGCAACCGCTCCGCTCAAGCTCGCTCTGGGACCGGAGAGCTGTGCGCCTTCTCGCCATTTCGGAGGAGCCTTCCTCTCCCTCCTCCTCCTCCTCCTCCTCCGCGCCCCTCGAGGGCGGAAATGGCGGTGCCCGCTCCGCGCCCGCGGAGCCGCGGCCGTGCCCGCCCGGCACCCCCAGCTCCCGCTGAAGCAGCTGCAGCCGTACCTGTGTTGGCGAACACTGAGTGTCACCCGCGCCGCGGGGACACCACGGCTCGTCCCAGTCAGGCCCCACGCCAGAGAAGGCGACTTCCACCCGCGCTGCCCGTCCCGGGAGCGCCCGGGGCTGCCACCGAGCTGCCCGCTGCGTCCCCGCAGCCTCCTCGTCCTGCTGTCCCTCTGTCCCCTGTCCTGTTTGTCCCTGTCCCGTTTATCCCTGTCCCCTGTGCCACCCATCCCTGTCCCCCGTGCCACCCATCCCTGTCCCCCTGTCCCTGTGCCACCCATCCCTGTCCCCCGTGCCACCCATCCCTGTCCCCCTGTCCCGTTTATCCCTGTCCCCTGTGCCACCCATCCCTGTCCCCCTGTCCCTGTGCCACCCATCCCTGTCCCCCTGTCCCGTTTATCCCTGTGCCACCCATCCCTGTCCCCCTGTCCCGTTTATCCCTGTGCCGCTCATCCCTGTCCCCCTGTCCCGTTTATCCCTGTCCCCTGTGCCACCCATCCTTGTCCCCCTGTCCCGTTTATTCCTGTCCCCTGTGCCACCCATCCCTGTCCCCCTGTCCCTGTGCCACCCATCCCTGTCCCTGTGCCACCCATCCCTGTCCCCCTGTCCCGTTTATCCCTGTCCCTGTGCCGCTCATCCCTGTCCCATTGTCCCGTTTATTCTTGTCCCATTTGTCCCTGTCCCCAGCCCCTCTCATCCTTTGTCTTCTGTGTCACTCATCCCTGTCCCCTGTGCCACTCATCCCTGTCCCCTTGTCCCGTTTGTCCCTGTCCCCCTCGCCACTCATCATTTGTCCCCTGTGTCACTCATCCCTGTCCCGTTTATCCCTGTCCCGTTTGTCCCTGTCCCCAGCCCCTCTCATCCTTTGTCTCCAGTGCCACTCATCCTGTCGCCTGCCCCGCTCATCCCCATCCCGTTCACCCCTGTCCCCTTGTCCCGTTTGTCCCTGTCGCCTGCCCCGCTCATCCTTGCCTCCGTGCCACTCATCCTGTCCCGTTCATCCCTGTCCCCAGCCCTGCTCATCCCTGTCCCCTGTGCCACTCATCCTTGTCCCCCGAACCCGTTCATCCCTGTCCCCAGCCCCTCTCACTCCTGTCCCCTGCGCCACTCATCCCCGTCTCCTGATCAGGTCATCCCTGTCCCCAGCCCGCTCATTCCTGTGCCCCGCTCCACTCACCCTGTCCCCCGCCCTCGTCATTTCTGTCCCCTGCCCTGCCCATCCCTGTCCCTGCCCGTCCCTGTCCCCTGCCCGTCCCTGTCCCCTGTCCTGTCCATCCCTGTCCCCTGCCCGTCCCTGTCCCCTGTCCTGCCCATCCCTGTCCCCTGCCCGTCCCTGTCCCCTGTCCATCCCTGTCCCCTGCCCGTCCCTGTCCCCTGCGCTGCCACGGCGATGTGGCAGAGCTGGACAAGGGACTTCCAAAAGGCCATCAGGGTCCCCGAGCGAACTGGCTTCACCCGGGGCGGCCCCTCCAGCTGCCAGCACAGACCCCCGCTGTCCCCTCCGTGTCCCCCGTGTCCCCCCGGTGTCCCTCTGCACCCCCAGCCTGTGCCCCGCGGTGCCACCGGCTCCGGGGTGGCCCGGTGCCCGCGGCCAGGGCCACCCACGCGGTGCCACCGCCGGGACCCCACGGTGCCGTTCCCAAAGCGCTGTCCCCGCTTCCCGCGGGGGGCGGAGCGATTCCCGGTGTCCCCAGCTCCCGTCCCCGCTCCGGACATCGCCAGGGCCACCTTGCCTTTGAAAAGCCATCCGGGAGAAGGCAGAGCGGGAGCCCAGCTGACCCCTGACCCCGGCCTGGCCCCTCGGCCGCGCTGACCCCCGGGTCACACCGACCCCTCGGCCCTGGGCCGTGCCGACCCCTCGGTCACCCCCGGCTCTGCCAGCCCCCGGGTCACACCGACCCCCCGGTCACAACGACACATCGGCCATGCCAAACCTTTGGCCACACCGACCCCTCGGCCACGCCAGTCCCGGGGTCACGCCGACCCCTCGGCCACGCCAACCCATCGGCTGTGCCGACCCCTCGGCCGCATTGACCCCTCGGCCACGCCAGCTCTGTGGCCGTGCCAACCCCTCGGCCGTGCCGTGGCCGCGCCAACCCACTGGCCAGGCTGGCCCCTTGACCACACTGACCCCTTGGCCATGCCAAGCCATCGGCCGTGCCAAACCTTTGGTCAGCCCTCAGACCCATTGGCCCCACAGCCACCCTGACCCCACAGCCACCCTGACCCCGAAGCTGTGCTGACCCTTTAAGCACCCTCGGCCACGCCAATCCTTCAGCCATGCTGACCCCTCGGCCATGCTGACCCCTCGGCCATGGTGACCCCTCGGCCGTGCCAATCCTTCGGCCATGCCAATCCTTCGGCCATGCCGACCCCTTGGCCACCCCTTGGCCCTTTGGCCATGCCAACCCTTTGGCCGTGTTGACCCCTGGGCCATGCCAACCCAACGGCCATGCCGACCCTTTGACCACCCCTTGGCCACGCCAACCCCTCGGCCACGCCAACCCATCGGCCGTGCCAAACCCTTGACCAGCCCTTGGCCATGCTGACCCCTTGACCACGCCAACCCCTCGGCCACGCCAGCCCCTCGGCCGTGTTGACCCCTGGGCCATGCCAACCCAACGGCCGTGCCGACCCTCTGACCACCCCATCCCCTCGGCCATGCCAACCCCTCGGCCGTGTTGACCACTTGGCCATGCCAACCCATTGGCCGTGCCAAACCCTTGACCAGCCCTTGACCACGCCAACCCCTTGGGCCACGCCAACCCCTTGGGCCACGCCAACCCCTTGGCCGTGTTGACCACTTGGCCACGCCAACCCATCGGCCGTGCCAAGCCCTCGAGCGCCCCTCGGCCGCGCTGACCCTTCGACCACCGCTTGGCCTCTTGGCCACGCCGACCCCTTGACCACGGCTCGGCCACGCCAACCCCCCGGCCGAGCCGCCCCCGGCCACGCCGCCCCCGGCCGCGCCGCCCCGGGGCCGCGGCGGTTACTGTGATTCCTCTCATGGCTTCTCCACCACTCGGGTTTTCCCGCTGTACAAAGGGAGACACTTTTCCTTTTCTTTTCCCCCCGCGCCCCGCTTCCAACGGGGTTTTTTCCCCCCCCGCCAAGTTGTCGATATTTTTCCGTTGTCCAGCCCGGCGCCATCGCCCCCCCCTTCCATCCGCCCGTCCGTAGCCCCGACTGTGACAAAGAGCAGAACCCCCTGGGGTCACCCAGCTCCCGGGGGGGACCCCGGCCCCGCCAGGCCCATCCGCGGCGGCCGCGCCCTCGCCGCCCATGCATGTGCCACGCCCTCACGCCCGCTGCATGTGCACAGCCCGGCCCCGCCACACTCTCGGCCCCGTCCCCCAGCCGGACTCACCCGTGGGTTTTCGTTCCGTTTTTAATTTCCCAGGGTCAGTTTGACTTCACCCTTAATTTTTGTATGGATTTTCGGAGGAGCTTTCTCCTTCTCCGGAGTCAACGGAGGCGCGGCCATTCGCCTCCCGCCCTTGACGTTGTGATACACATCCCCCACAGAGATCTATGTTTCTTATATTATATTATTATTATTAATTATTATTATTATTATGTAATAAATTTATAAGAAAGCTCCGCCTGGTCCTGTGGTCGCTCGGGTCCCGCGGTGGTCCCGGCCCTGCACGAGGGGGGGACAACGGGAGCCCCCCAGGGACACAGCCCGCTGGGTGAACTTTGGGGTGTCCCCGGTGAATTTTGGGGAGTTCCTGGATGAGATTTTGGGGTGTCCTGGTGGAATTTTGGGGTGTTCCTTGTTGAATTTTGGGGTACTCCTTGATGAGTTTTTGGGTATTCTTGAGTGAATTTTGGGGTGTCCCTGGTTGAATTTTGGGGCGTTCCCAGTTGAATTTTGCGGTGTTCCTGGTTGAATTTTGGGGAGTTCCTGGATGAGATTTTGGGGTGTTCCTGGATGAGTTTTGGGATGTCCCCTGTTGAATTTTGGGGTGTTGCCAGCTGAAATTTGAGGCATCCCAGATGAATTTTGGGGTATCCTTGGCTGAATTTTGTGGTGTTCCTGGATGAGTTTTGGGGTGTTCCTGGATGAATTTTGGGGTGTCCCAGGTTGAATTTTGGGGTGTCTCTGGATGAGATTTTGGGTACTCTTGAGTGAATTTTGGGGTGTTCCTGGTTGAATTTTGGGGAGTTCCCGGCTGAAATTTGAGGCGTCCCAGATGAATTTTGTGGTATCCCTGAGTGAGATTTGGGGTGTCCCTGGATGAGATTTTGGGGTGTCCCCGGTTGAATTTTGGGGTGTCCCTGGGTGACATTTGGGGTGTCCCTGGATGAGTTTTGGGGTGTCCCTGGGTGACATTTGGGGTGTTCCCGGCTGAAATTTGAGGCGTCCCAGATGAATTTTGGGGTGTCCTGGTGGAATTTTGGGGTGTTCCTGGACGAGTTTTGGGGTGTCTCCGGTTGAATTTTTGGGTGTTCCCAGTTGAATTTTGGGGGTTTCCTGGATGAATTTTGGGGTGTCCCCGTTGAATTTTGGGGTGTTCCTGGCTGAATTTTGGGGTGTCCCCGTTGAATTTTGGGGCGTTCCCAGTTGAATTTTGTGGTGTCCCTGGATGAGTTTTTGGGTACTCTTGAGTGAATTTTGGGGTGTCCCTGGTTGAATTTTGGGGTGTCCCTGGATGAGTTTTGGGGTGTTCCTGGATGAGTTTTGGGGTGTTCCTGGTTGAATTTTGGGGTGTCTCTGGATGAGATTTTGGGGTGTTCCTGGATGAGTTTTGGGGTGTTCCTGGTTGAATTTTGGGGTGTCCCTGGTTGAATTTTGGGGTGTTCCTGGATGAGTTTTGGGGTGTTCCTGGTTGCATTTTGGGGAGTTCCTGGATGAGATTTTGGGGTGTCCCTGGATGAGATTTTGGGGTGTCCCCAGTTGAATTTTGGGGTGTTCTGGGTTGAATTTCAGGATGTCCCGGCTGAATTTTGAGGTGCCCCAGTTTAATTTGGGAAATATTCCCAGCTAAAATTTGAGGTGCCCCTCAAATTTTGGGGTGAATGAATTTTGGGTGGGATGGATTTTGGGGTGTCCCTGGATGACATTTGGGGTGTCCCTGGGTGAATTTTGGGGTGTTCTTGCATGAGATTTGGGGTGTTTCTGGATGAGTTTTGGGGTGTCCCTGAGTGACATTTGGGGTGTCCCTGGGTGCCATTTGGGGTGTCCCTGGGTGCCATTTGGGGTCCCTGGCTCCCACAGGTGCCACACCAGTGGCACAAAGCCGCTGTCCCCAGTGTCACACCCCCGGCAGTCCCCAGTGTCACACACCCCGGCCACCCGCTGGTGTCCCCAGGGCCAGGGCAGGGGGTGGTGGCACTCACAGCCTGGGCATGGGGGGACCCTCGGGGGGCACGGCCCGGGGACAAGGGACAAAGGGACAGGGGCTGGGGGTCCCCACTTGTCTGGGTGTCCCCAACTCACCTGGGTGTCCGCCCTGGATGTCCCCAGCAGCGTCCTCAGCATTGTCCCACCAGTGTCCCCAACACTGACCCCACCAGTGTCCCGGGACTGTCCCCAACGCTGCCCCCAGCGCCGTCCCAGGGCTGTCCCCACCCTGTCCCTAGGACTGTCCCACGCCTGTACCCAGCAC
>NC_052031.1:503560-522328 GCF_015832195.1 Motacilla alba alba | reverse complement strand
TCCTGTATCCCGGTATCCCGGTGCCAGATCCCTGTATCCCGGTATCCCGGTGCCCCCTCTGCAGCTCCGAGCTGCTGACTCCCTGCCAGGCTCCCCAAAAGGCACATTCCAGGCGTTGGGAAGGAGCCTCCGAGCAATCTGCCGGCCGCCCACCGCCCGGGCACGGCTGGCTGGGAACGGGAGCAGCTTTCCCTGGATCGAGCCGCCTTTTCCCGCAGCAGCCAGTCCTGCCCGGGAAGGCGCCGCAGCCCCCTCCAAGCTGCTCTTCCCGGCTCTCGGCACCGTGCCGGGATCTGCTGCCAAGGAGGAGCTGAGATCCCACCGCTCCCGCCGGGCTCGGCCGCCACGGAGCCGCCTCCGGAGGGAGCGGGGCCGGGCAGGGAAGGGTGGCCAGCGCCATCCCAGGGCCAGCGTGGGGTGAGGGACAGGGACGTGGGGACACCTGGGGGGCTGGGAGCGGCGATCCCTGCGGACATGGGGGGCACCGGGATACGGGATCCTCTCCACGGGGGGCTGGGCCGTGCACACCTGGATCTCCTGTACCTGAGACACGCCTGGGGACAGACGGGTGCCCAGGGGACGGGACACAGGGACACGGGCAGCTCTGTGTGGGAATCACCTCGAGCCACAGGAATGGGCAGGGGACACAGGACAGGGGACACAGGATGTGACAGGGGGACGAGCAGAGGGGACCCCGCGCAGCCCCCCAGCCCCGCGCTCACCGGGCCTCGGCCGCCAGCAGCTCATCGTAGTGCGCCGAGCGCTGGTCATCGTCCTGCCGGTAGCGCAGCACCGTGGCCAGGCCCTTGCTGACCAGCGCCTCCGCGATGTTGCTGCAGGAGAGAGACGGGATTGGGGCTGGAACCGGGGCAGGGAGACCCCAGTCCCATCCTATCCCATCCTATCCCAGCCCAATTCCACCCCAGTCCCACCCCCTCCTATCCCATCCCATCCCAGTCGCATCCCCTCCCCTCCCCTCCCATCTCATCCCATCCCATCCCATCCCATCCCATCCCATCCCATCCCATCCCATCCCATCCCATCCCATCCCATCCCATCCCATCCCACCCCACCCCAACCCAATCCCATCCCATCCCAAGGGAAGGCCTTGGAGCGACACATGGCAGCTCTCAGGGAATAGTGGGGGACCCCAACTGGGCTCATGCCACAGGGAGAAGCCTCCCAGGAGCACCCCAAGAATCTCACCCCAAGAATCTCACCCCACAACTCCCCTCCCGCCCCACCCCAAACCCAGCAGGCTCAGCATTCCCAGCCCACAGGAGCCTCCTCCTGGATTTCCCAATCCCATCACTTTTTTCCAGGAGCAGGGGGTGGGCACTGGTTTGGGGGGGGACAGCACCCCCGGATTCCCCCCCCAAACCCAAGGGGTGATGGCCCCCAGCCCACGGGAATCTCCTTGATTCCACCATCCCACGTTTTTTCTGGGAAAGAATTTGGGCACCGGTTTGGGGGGGCTGGGACAGGGAGACCCCCCCACCCCCATTGGCACGGGAAGGGGCTGGGAGCAGCCTCTCCCAGTGAACTGGGATTTCTGGGATCAGCAGGGGGGCCTGTGCCAGGCAGGGGTGAATCCATCACATTCCACTGCTTTAAGCAAATCCATGAATTCTCCTTCGCCAGCACTTCCCTAATGCTCCTCCTGTCACCGCCCCCCCCACTAATTCCCTCTGTATTCCCAAAAAAGAGGATCTATCCAGAGGATGGAGGGACTGATCCCTTCCTGAATCCCGGGTGTGCCCTTTCCTGAGTGGGGGGAAGGGCAAATCCAGCACCGGGAGCTGAAATTAGGTCTCGGAGCAGGGGGAGGAATCAAAAAATTCGGGATTGGCGAGCGAGGGAATCGCTGCAGCCAGAGCAGCTGCAGCAGCCTGGGCATGCTGAGCACTGGGAATGGGCACCCTGGGAATGGGCACCCCGGGAATGGGCACCCCGGGAATGCTGGGGAAGGAGCAGGAGCTGGGGGAGGCTAGGGAAGGGCCAGGGCGGCTCCCGGCGCTCCCTGACATTCCCCATCCCAGACATCCCACTCCCCATCCCAGTCAAACCCTGCTCCTCATCCTGAACACATCCCACCCCCACCCCAGCTGCATCCTGGAAAAGGGTGTGGAAAAGTGTCCCACGTGTCCCCTCCCTGGGCCACTGGAGAGCCCAGATGCTCTGGAGCATTCCCAGCCATGAAATCTGGCTGCTTCCCAGTGCCAGAACACTCCACTGGCCTGGAAATCCCGGGAAAAGCCCAAATTCTTTTGGGGTTCAGAGGTTTTAAGGCTCAGAATTCCCACGGGGACTGATCCTGGCACCCAGGGAAGGAGGGAGAGGGAGGCAGGATAACGGCTCAGAGAAGGAATTCCAGCCCGTGAATTCCAGCCCCTGCTCCAGCCTGGCTCCCTGGGAGGCACCCCGCATTCCCACCTCCCAGCAAAGCCCTGGAACGGAGCTGGAGCTGTGGCCTGGATGGAAGGAGCCTCCCCCAGTTAATCCCAGATCCCAAATTAAAGACTGGGAATACGATGGGAACAATCTCCTTAGGCTGGATAATGCCAATTCGGGAACGTCAAGCCAAAAATGTCCATTTTTAAGCTCCTCCCACATTTCCTTTCCCAGAGGAAGTTTTGGAGGGGTTTCATCCCACCAGAGCCAGTGCCCGGCATGGATCAGGATTGGGATCAGGATTGCGATTGGGATCAGGGGTGCCAAACCCATCCCACCCCCCAAACTCCAAATCACCCCAAACTGCAGCATCCGGCCCCGCTGCCCCCAGGGAAGGGATCCCCCACTCCTGCCAGGAATTGCACCTGGAATTACAGCACAGGGTGCTCCTGAAATGTGGGATTAGGGATTTCTAGGAGCTTTTTTTCCTGAGGATGATGCAGGATGCTGTGGGATGCTACGGAATTGTGCAGGATGCTGTGAGAACTGAGGGATGCCCCGGGATCCTACGGGATGCTCTGGGATGCTGTGGAATCCACCAGCATTCCTAGGGCAGGGATCACGCCCAAAACTTGGAGGAGATGGAAGGGAGAAGTGGGATGGAGGGATCCTGGGATCCAGGGAGTGACACAAGCAGGGATAGACAGGGATGCAGGCAGGGATCCAGACAGGAAAATGGGCAGGATGCAGGCAGGGATAGGGGCTGGGAGATGGGCAGGGATCCAGGAAGGGACCCAGGCTGGGAGATGAGCAGGGATCCAGCAGGAAAAGCCGGGTTTGTGCTCCAGCCCCCCAGCCCCAGTGCCCGGAGCTGGGATTGGGGCTGCAGCTCCTGCCCTGGCTCCCGCCCCGGCGCCGCCGTGCCCGGAATTCCAAGCAGGCTCAGCCCAGCCCAGATGCCGGGCGGACACTCCGGGAGGACAAGCCAGGCTTTATTCCCTGCTCCATGCCAGCCTGGCAAGGGCCTCGGGACACAGACCCTGCTCTGTTCCACCCCCGGCATACCGGGATGCAGCGCCGGGAATGGCACTGCTGGAACATCCCGGGATGCAGCGCCGGGAATGGCACTGCTGGAACATCCCAGGAATGGCACAGAACTGTGGAACATCCCGGGATGCAGCGCCGGGAATGGCACTGCTGGAACATCCCGGGAATGGCACAGGCACTGTGGAACATCCTGGGATGCAGCACTGGGAATGGCACAGGCACTGCTGGGATATCCCAGGAATGGCACAGGCACTGTGGAACATCCCAGGAATGCAGGGATGCTGTGGAACATCCCAGGAATGCTCTCCCATCCCTGGGGTCAGGGAGCAGCAGAAGGCAGCTCTCCCAGACTGTGCAGGGAAGGGAAGGCAGGGAAGCGCAGCTCTCGCAGCCCCTGGATCAGGGAGGGAAAGGCAGCGCTGCAGCGCTTTGGGTGCTTTCCAAAATAGCTGCTACCGGGAAAAAAAACTGGGAAAGCAACCAAGGGCCTATGACAAATCCTCCCTACGCAGCTCCCGGAGCCACTGCCAGCCGGAGGCTCGGCCTATCCCCAGGGATGTGCCAGAGGCTCGGCCTATCCCCAGGGATGTGTTGGAGGCTCGGCCTATCCCCAGGGATGTGTTGGAGGCTTGGCCTATCCCCAGGGATGTGTTGGAGGCTTGGCCTATCCCCAGGGATGTGCCAGAGGCTCGGCCTATCCCCAGGGATGTGTTGGAGGCTCGGCCTATCCCCAGGGATGTGCCACAGGCTCGGCCTATCCACAGGGATGTGCCAGAGGCATTGGCACCCCGTGCCCCGAGGAGGAAAATCACAAGTTTTGGCTGAGGGGAAGCTGCTCTGGAACACTCCCCACTCCTGCACCTTCTCATGGAGAAGGGAAATCAGGGAGGGGTCCCTTGGGAAGGACAAACATCCCGGGACACACAGCAGGGATTACTCCTCCAAAGCCATCCCCGAGGGAGCTGGATTGGGGGGAACCTGATCCCGATAACCCCCAACACTGATGCAGCTGTGGAGGGGCAGGTGAGGGGGATCCAGACAGCAGCATCCCAAGGTACCCCACAGAATCCCAACACTGGATATCGGGAATGGGGGCTGATCCCAGGCCAAGCGGGGGGCGAGCCACCCTCCAACCCCACCGAGCCCTGGCAGGGTGGAGAGGCCAGGGGGGAATGCCAGGTGGGAATGCCAGGTGGGAATGCCAGGTAGAAGGCCATGTGGAAGGCCAGGTGGGAATGCCAGGTGGGAATGCCAGGTGGAAGGCCAGGGGGGAATGCCAGGTGGAAGGCCAGGTGGAAGGCCAGGTGGGAATGCCAGGTGGAAGGCCAGGTGGAAGGCCAGGTGGAAGGCCAGGTGGAATGCCAGGTGGATGCCAGGTGGAAGGCCAGGTGGGAATGCCAGGTGGAAGGCCAGGTGGGAATGCCAGGTGGGAATGCCAGGTAGAAGGCCAGGTGGGAATGCCAGGTGGGAATGCCAGGTGGGAATGCCAGGTAGAAGGCCAGGTGGAAGGCCAGGTGGAAGGCCAGGTGGGAATGCCAGGTGGGAGACCAGGTGGAAGGCCGGGTGGGAATGCCAGGTGGAAGGCCAGGTGGAAGGCCATGTGGAAGGCCAGGTGGGAATGCCAGGTGGGAATGCCAGGTGGAAGGCCAGGTGGGAAGGCCAGGTGGGAATGCCAGGTGTGAGACCAGGTGGAAGGCCGGGTGGAAGGCCAGGTGGGAATGCCAGGTGGAATGCCAGGTGGAAGGCCAGGTGGGAATGCCAGGTGGAAGGCCAGGTGGAAGGCCAGGTGGGAATGCCAGGTGTGAGACCAGGTGGAAGGCCGGGTGGAAGGCCAGGTGGGAATGCCAGGTGGAATGCCAGGTGGAATGCCAGGTGGATGCCAGGTGGAAGGCCAGGTGGGAATGCCAGGTGGGAATGCCAGGTGGGAATGCCAGGTGGAAGGCCAGGTGGAAGGCCAGGTGGAAGGCCAGGTGGGAATGCCAGGTGGGAATGCCAGGTGGAATGCCAGGTGGAATGCCAGGTGGAAGGCCAGGTGGAAGGCCAGGTGGGAATGCCAGGTGGGAATGCCAGGTGGAAGGCCAGGTGGAAGGCCAGGTGGGAATGCCAGGTGGGAATGCCAGGTGGAAGGCCAGGTGGGAATGCCAGGTGTGAGACCAGGTGGAATGCCAGGTGGGAATGCCAGGTGGAAGGCCAGGTGGGAATGCCAGGTGGAAGGCCAGGTGGAAGGCCAGGTGGAAGGCCAGGTGGAATGCCAGGTGGATGCCAGGTGGAAGGCCAGGTGGGAATGCCAGGTGGAAGGCCAGGTGGGAATGCCAGGTGGGAATGCCAGGTAGAAGGCCAGGTGGGAATGCCAGGTGGGAATGCCAGGTGGGAATGCCAGGTAGAAGGCCAGGTGGAAGGCCAGGTGGAAGGCCAGGTGGGAATGCCAGGTGGGAGACCAGGTGGAAGGCCGGGTGGGAATGCCAGGTGGAAGGCCAGGTGGAAGGCCATGTGGAAGGCCAGGTGGGAATGCCAGGTGGGAATGCCAGGTGGAAGGCCAGGTGGGAATGCCAGGTGGGAATGCCAGGTGTGAGACCAGGTGGAAGGCCGGGTGGAAGGCCAGGTGGGAATGCCAGGTGGAATGCCAGGTGGAAGGCCAGGTGGGAATGCCAGGTGGAAGGCCAGGTGGAAGGCCAGGTGGGAATGCCAGGTGGAATGCCAGGTGGAATGCCAGGTGGATGCCAGGTGGAAGGCCAGGTGGGAATGCCAGGTGGGAATGCCAGGTGGGAATGCCAGGTGGAAGGCCAGGTGGAAGGCCAGGTGGAAGGCCAGGTGGGAATGCCAGGTGGGAATGCCAGGTGGAATGCCAGGTGGAATGCCAGGTGGAAGGCCAGGTGGAAGGCCAGGTGGGAATGCCAGGTGGGAATGCCAGGTGGAAGGCCAGGTGGAAGGCCAGTGGCAGGGCTGACTCACATTCCGCCGATGGAGACGGTGGCACAGGTGCGCTCCGAGAAGGCCGGCACGGTGTCGGTGGCGCTGCTGGCGGGGCGGATGTAATCCACGGAAACGTTCACCTGGAACAGGGAACGGGGAACGGCTCAGGGCCAGCACTGCCCCTGGGTCAAGGCCCCGGCATCAGCCAGCCAGGTACTCATCCTCACCCCCATCCCCATCATCATCCTCTTCCTCATCCTCATCCTGATCCTCACCCTCATCCCCATCCTCATTCTCCCCATCCCCATCCCCATCCTCATCCCCATCCCCATCCTAATCCTCATTCTCATCCTCATCCCCATCCCCATCCCCATCCCCATCCCCATCCCCATCCTCATCCTCATCCTCATTCTCATCCTCATCATCCTCTCCATGCCCAAATCTCTGGAATCAGCCAGCCAGGCCCTTATCCCCATCCCCATCCCCATCCCCGTGCCCACATTCCCACTGCCAGCCCCTCTCCTTCTCCACGCCCAGGGAACGGAGCCGTTTCCCAGCGGCTCTGGCACCACCAGAGCTTCCAGGCAGGACAAGGTCCCAGCTGGGATCCTGGCACCTGCCAGGTGTCCCCGAGCTCCGGGGGGATCCCGAGGTGCGGCGGCCCCAGCACTTCCCGGTTTATGGACGCGACATTCCCGCCGGGACAGGGGGATGGGAGAGGCGCTTCCCGCTCTGCTGGGGCTGTGCCCTGGAATCAGGGTGTCCAGGGGGGATGGGAAGGGCTGGGGCAGGGCAGGGAGCATCCCGAGCCTGGAATGCCATGGTGCCCCCACGGCTCTGCCACAGCGGGGAGGGACTGGGACAACGCTGCCACTGATCCGGGATCCCAGACAGGGATTGGGAACACCTTGGGGGCAGATCCTGCTGGATGCATCACCTCCACTGCACCAGGGCTTGGGACCAGCTGGGACATGCAGGGATCAGGGAATCCTGGAATGGTTTGGGTGGGCAGGGACCCCAGAGCCCCTGCAGTGCCACCCTGCCATGGCAGGGACACCTGCCAGTGTCCCAGGCTGCTCCAGCCCCAGTGTCCAGCCTGGCCTGGGGCACTGCAGGGATGCAGGGGCAGCCCCAGCTGCTCTGGCAATTCCAGCCCAGCCAGGAATTCCTCATGGCCAAGATCCCATCCATGGCTGCCCTCTGGCACTGGCAGCCATTCCCTGGGTGCTGTCCCTGCAGGCCTTGTCCCCAGTCCCTCTGCAGCTCTCCTGGAGCCCCTGCAGGCCCTGGAAGGTCCCCCTGGAGCCTTCCCTCCTCCTGGCCATCACCCCCCAGCAGTTTCCTGCATCACATTCCACATCTGCAGGCCCCATTTCCGTGAAAATCCCACCCAATCCCACCCCTCAGGTTCCCCAGGGAAGCTCCATCCCTGATGCTTTCCTGGCATCAGCTGGAACACCCCGAGGCTCTGGGGCAGAGGGGGTGACACGGGGACGATGTGGGGATCTTTGGGGACATCCCAGTGCTGCTGCCTCAGGGCTGGACTGGCCCCTCTGGACTTTTCCCAGGCCCGTTCCGACTCCTGTTCCCGTTCCGCATGGCCGGAGCCGCGCTGAGCCAAAGGCAGCCAGACAGGCGAGGCAGGAGCATCCCTGAACCCCTCCAAAGCCTCGGCTCATCCCGAAAATCACTCATTAAAGCAACATCAAAATGCAAAAAGGGCCGGAGCGTCTGGCAGGGCGCCGGAGCCGCGGCTTTTCCGCGCGGAGAGGGGGCTCCGGCAGGAAAGAGCCAATTAAGGGGAGCGGTTACAGCGATTCCTCGCAGCAAAGCTCCCGTCGGAACCACTGGAGGGGAAAAAGAGACGCCGATTACTCCGAGAGGCAGGTTGGGAATTCAGCTGCTCCAGGGCTTTTGAGATGTCTGGCTCAGGAGCGGCTGGCGTGGGAAACACCTGGCTCGGGATGCGGCACCGGGAACGGGGAGAGGCGGCGGCGGAGCAGCCGGGGGGAACGGGGGATCCCAGGGAGGAGCCAGGAGAGACTGGCATGGCATGGGATGGGATCCATGGGGTGGGATGGGATCCATGGGGTGGATGGGATCCACGGGATGGGATCCATGGGATGGGATGGGATCCATGGGGTGGGATGGGATCCACGGGATGGGATCCATGGGATGGGATGGGATGGGATCCATGGGATGGAATGGGATGGGATGGGATCCATGGGATGGGATGGGATCCATGGGATGGAATGGGATCCACGGGATGGGATGGGATGGGATCCATGGGGTGGGATGGGATGGGATGGGATCCATGGGATGGGATGGGATGGGATGGGATGGGATGGGATGGGATGGGATGGGATGGGATGGGATGGGATGGGATCCATGGGGTGGGATGGGATCCATGGGATGGGATGGGATGGGATGGGATGGGATGGGATGGGATCCATGGGGTGGGATGGGATCCATGGGATGGGATGGGATCCATGGGATGGAATCCACTGGATGAGATCCATGGGATGGGATGGGATCCATGGGATGGGATGAGATCCATGGGACGGGGGGGGGTGGGATCCATGGGATGGGATCCATGGGATGGGATGGGGTCATCCCTCAACAGGAAAGCCCTCTGGTGTGTATCCCACTGTATCAGGTGTGCCCAGGGGCAGGAAGGCTCCACAGAGGGACCTGGACAGGTCGGATCCGTGGGACGAGGACAATGGGATGAGGTTCCACAAGGCCAAGAGGAGCCCTGGCACAGGGTGTGGCTGCCCCTGGATCCCTGGAAGTGCTCAAGGCCAGGCTGGATGGGGCTTGGAGCCACTCGGGATAGGGGAAGGTGCCCCTGCCATGGCAGGGCTGGAACCGTTCCATGATTCCATGAAGTTCCATGTCCTCCCTTGGATCACACCAGCCCCATGGAATGCTCCAGACGCGGAAAGCTGGGAAAGGCCCTGGGGGTGCTGCTCAGCTGGAGGGACACGGAGCTGCAGGGACAACGCCCGGGATCATCTGAGGGCAGGCCGGGGTCTGTGTGACACCAGACGTGGCACCGGCACCGGGGACAGCAGGCAAAGCATTCCCGGGATCCAAGGGCGACGTGCCCGTGGAGGGGCCGGGAAAGGCTGGGGGTGCAGGGACCCCCTGGCACCCCTGGGCTCCGCTCCCCCCGGAGCAGCCGGAGCCGCGCCTGGGCGGCTTTCCAAGGTCAGCTGCAGTCAGGGTGGATTAAATCACTCCAGCAGCTCCGCTCCCGGGAGCGCATCCAGCCCGGAACGGCGGCACCGCGCGGGCTCTGAGCGGCCACTGCCACCAATGTCACCCACAGGGACCTGGAACCCATGGGGACCACGCACCCACGGGGACCAGGCACCCACAGGGACCTGGAACCCATGGGGACCTGGCAGTCACAGGGGGACCTGGAACCCACAGGGACCTGGAACCCACAGGGATCTGGAACCCACAGGGACCTGGAACCCATGGGGACCACGCACCCACAGGGACCTGGAACCCACAGTGACCAGGCACCCACGGGGACCCTACACCCATGGGGACCTGGAACCCATGGGGACCTGGCACCCACAGGGGGACCTGGAACCCACAGGGGGACCTGGAACCCACAGGGATCTGGAACCCACAGGGATCTGGAACCCACAGGGACCTGGAACCCACAAGGACCTGGAACCCATGGGGACCACGCACCCACAGGGACCTGGAACCCATGGGGACCCTGCACCCATGGGGACCTGGCACCCACAGGGAACTGGAACCCCACAGGGACCCTACTCCCATGGGGACCTGGAACCCACGGGGACCTGGAACCCATGGGGACCTGGAAGCCACAGTGACGTGGCACCGACAGGGACCCTGCACCCACAGGGACCTGGAACCCACAGGGACCTGGCACCCCAGCACTCACTGCCTGGGCTCACCAGCACGGAGCTGAGGGTCCCAGGACATGGCAGGAACAGGATGGGGTCCCCAGGACACGGGCCCTGGCCTTGTCCCCAGCATCAGGGACCACTGGGGTTGTTCCCAACAACGCTGTTCCCAGGATGGGGCTCCTGCCTCACTGTCCCCAGGAGCAGGGTCCTAATGAGGCTGTCCCCAGCTCCTTGTCCCCAGGGTGTGGCCCCTGCCACGGTGTCTCCAGCTGGCCCCATGGTGGGGGAGGCACCCCCCGTGGTCCTGTCCCAGTTCCAGCCCCAGTCTGGGCTGGGGGGACACAAAGGGACATTCCAGACACATCCCGCGCTCCAGCCTCGGGACTCCAGGCAGTGGGGACATGTCCCCATCCCAGGGGGGACAGCGGGGGCAGGGACCCCCTTCCCGGGGGCTGCCTGAAGAGGGGGAAGGGGGGCTCACCCCGCCGGGAAGGGCCGGGAGCAGCCCCACCTTTGGGATGGGGAGGGCGGGGTGGGCCCGGGGCCGTGCCGGTGCCATTCCCTGCTATTCCCCCATCCCACGGGGGGCTCCGAGGGGCCGCGGGGACACGGGGGGGCCGGGGGGGGACAGATGGGGGGTGGGTGGCAGCCCAGACCTGCCGGGCTAAAAATACCCCGCCCGCCCGCGGATCTCCCGGCCCGGCGGCGTCACCCGCTCCCGGGAATATTTTTACTTCCCTGGCAGCTCGTGCCGGGTGGAAGGGCCGGGGGGGCTGGGAAGGGGCTGGCGGGGGGCTCGGGGGGGTGGGCGCCCCCCGTGTCCCTCCCGTGCGGGAGGAGGCTCCCGGAGAGCTGGGGGGGCCAGGGGATGGGAGCAGGAATGTGCGGGATGATCCCGGCGGGATGGGGGCTGCAGGGGGCACCGCGGGGACCCTGCAGGGAAGATCCAGGGAAACGTTCTCCCCCTGGAGCAGCGATTTCCCTCCCGAGGGCCGGCTCATCCCAGCCCCCCCACGGCACGCATCCTGCTGCGGCCAGCGGGATTTCCTGGGAATGGCGAGCGGGAGCCGGCTCCGCTTCCCTGACGCCCTCCACCTCTCCATCCTCCCGTCATCCCTCCTGGAAAAGGCCGGGATGTGGAACAAGGATGCTCGCCAGCAGCCCCCGGGAGCCTCCAGCGCCGCCGGCATCGCCAGGAGCGGATCCAGCAGGATCCAGCTCCCTCCTCCCTCCCGCTCCAGCGGCTGCCGGAGGGGCCACGGAGACCCCCGGGGCAGGATTGACCTTGGAGCGGGATAACCATGGAAGCGCCGGGCTGGGAGGCGTCGCGGGGAGGGCGATGGGTGCAGGGAAAGGAGAGGCGCCTGAATTTGGGATCGCTGCGGCGGCAATAATCCCCTGCCGCTGCCCCCTCCCCGCGCCGGGGCCAGCCCAGCCCACTGCAGCAGCCGCGGATTCCAGGCGCAATCCGGGCGGGAAAACCGCGCTCCCCAGCAGCTCTCCCGGTTCGGCTGCGAGCGGCCAAATCCTCCCCGGCAGCCAAATCCTGCCCAGCGCCACACGTGGAAGCGGCGGCTGACGCAGCCGTCCCCGTGACGCTCCAGAGCTGGCAAAGCCGCCCCGGCTCCCGCAAATTCCCGGCGCATTCCCGGGAACGGCATCCCGCATCCCGGGAATGGCATCCCGCACCCCGGGAACGGCATCCCGTACCCCGGGAACGGCATCCCACACCCCGGGAACAGCATCCCGCATCCCACAACAGCATCCCGCATCCTGGGAACGGCATCCCGCACCCCGGGAACGGCATCCCGCATCCCGCACCCCGGGAACGGCATCCCGCACCCCTGGAACGCCATCCCGTACCCCGGGAACGGCATTCCGCACCCCGGGAACGGCATCCCGCATCCCGGGAACGCCATCCAGTACCCCGGGAACGGCATTCCGCACCCCGGGAACAGCATCCCGCATCCCACCACAGCATCCCGCACCCCGGCTCAGGCACGGCGCAGCTTCCCGAGGGATGAGCCCCCACTGCCCCTGGCTGCATCACGAACTGGGATCTTCCCAAAATCCCCCCTGGGCATCACTGCTGTGCCGAGCTCTCCCAGAGCTCCCGAGCTCCCATGAGACGCAGGAAAAATTGTCCGACATTCCAAAAATCCTGCAGTTTGCCAAAGCCTTCCCTTCCCCTGGGACTGGGATGGTGCTCCCGGGGAGAAGGTTTTCCCTGGTCCAACCCATCCCTGTTTCATCCCAGCCCTGCTCCCCAGCACTGCTGGGATTGCTGCTGCTGTAACCCCAAAAGGGGAATCCCTGGAAGCATCTGAGGGGACCAGACAGGAGAATGCTCTGGAAAACCACAGGGAAACCACTCAGGGCTCTGGAGATGGGCAGCATTCCTGGCTGGAATCAGCCTTCCCGAGAGGGATGGGGTGGGAATGATGGGACACAGGGATGGGACAGGATGGGACACAGGGACGGGACAGAACGGGGCACAAGGATGGGACACAGGGATGGGAACACAGGGATGGAACACAGGGATGGGGCACAGGGACTGGACACAGGGATGGGACACAGGGATGGGAACACAGGGATGGGACAGGATGGGACACAGGGATGGGACACAGGGATTGAACACAGGGATGGGACACAGGGGTGGGAATGATGGGACACAGGGATGGGACAGGATGGGAACACAGGGATGGGACACAGGGATGGGACACAGGGATGGGAACACAGGGATGGGGCACAGGGATGGGACACAGGGGTGGGACAGGATGGGACACAGGAATGGGACACAGGGATGGGATAGGATGCAACACAGGGATGGGGCACAGGGATTGGACACAGGGATTGGACATAGGGATGTGATCCAGGGATGGGACACAGGGATGGGACACAGAGATGGGGCACAGGGATGGGGCACAGGGACACAGGGATGGGACAGGATGTGGCACAGGGACGGGGTCCTGGCACACCCCAGGGAGCCCCCCCTTTCTTTCCCCCGGAGCAGCTGGCAAGGACAGGGAGGCACCGCTTCCCTGCACAGGGAATTTTCATCCCGGAGCTCTCCCTTGCCGGCTCCCTCCACCCGAGCGATTAATCCCAGAGTTAATTAGGGAAGAGCCACGATCCATCTCCTGCGCCCGGCGCAATTACCCGGAGCCGCTCCGCAGCGCGGCGCGATCGATGGGCGGAGGAGACGGCCCTTCCCGACACGCTCCACGGATTTATTCCACAAATCCATAGTGGCCTGGGCAGCCGGGCGCCGGCTCCGGTTCACCCCACGCCGCCGGGCAAATTCCAGCGGCTGGGAAGGACACAGCGGCGCGGGGAGAGGCTCCGGCACAAGAGCCAAAATGCCCAAATCCAGCCCTTGCGTGCCATGAAATCCCAGCCTGGAAAACTCCCGCTGCTCAGGAATGGGAGGGCAAGAGGAAAACACATTGCCTTCCATCTCTTCCCAGGGAGCAGGAGTTCAGAGGGGGATTCCCACAGCCCAACAGGAGCTGGAGGAGATGGAGCCGTGGCAGCCACAACAGGGATGGATCCTTCCTCATCCCCCTCGGTGCTTTCTCCAGAGGCAATTGTTTCGGAAAGCAACGTCAGGGCTGAGCCAGCATTCCAGCGGGATGGGACAGGATGGGATCCATGGGATGGGATGGGATCCATGGGATAGGATGGGATGGGATCCATGGGATGGGATGGGACGGGATCCATGGGATGAGATGGGATGGGATGGGATCCACGGGATGAGACAGGATGGGATCCATGGGATGGTATCCATGGGATGGGATCCATGGGATGGGACGGGATGTGTCCACAGGAGACTCCTAAGGCACAGGGAAAGGATCTACAAGGATGGGCCCCGGAGTGACGGGGATGGACGGAGCTCCTGAGGCAGGCCAGGAACCAGGGCAGGCTGAGCTCCCTTAATCCCAGAACAGCCTGGAATCTCAGGGATCCCCAAGGTCACCCTCCAAAGGCACCCAGTGCCAGAGCCAATTCCAGTCCTTGAGCCAACACAGGGCACAGCAACGGCGGATGGCAGAAACCTGGCACCAGTAACCCCAGGTGCCAGAATCCCATTCCAGACCCGGCGCTCCCATCACAAATCCCACCAACACTCCCACGTTCTTTTCCAACTCCGGGAAGCACCAGATTTCCCATTAAAAAAATCTCCCAAGCTGCTCTTTCCCCCTTTCCCTGTTTTTGCGGACTGCCCGGGCAGGCTCCGAGCTGGAAAGATCCAATTAGGCACCGAAGCAGCCCCGACGAGCAGCGACGGCCGCGCCACGAAGGGAATTGATTTTATTTGACCGTTTTATGAGCATTGGAAAATTGCATCCGGAGCGTTCGCTCCGCTGGTTAACACATTCCTCATTCCCGGAATTGCTGTGAACCAGACTCGGAAAACAGCCAGGGAAACAAAGGGAGAAGCGAGGCGGAATTCCTGGGAAATGGGGAGTGCAACACCCCGAGGGGCACGCCAGGCTTGGGGGCATCCCGGAATTTTCCAGGGAGAGGCTCCTGTATGGAGCCACAGGGCAGCACCGCCAGCATCAGACTCATCCCCCCCTTCATTCCCTCATCCCCAGCCCCGTCCCATCCCTTCTCCCCTCATCCCCAGCCTCGTCCCAGCCTCGTCCCTCCCTCCGTACCTTCTTCCCGATGAGCTTCTTGCGCAGGAACTCCCGGGCCTCGAACATGTAGGGAATGTCGTAGAGGGGCCTCAGCTTCCTGTTCTTGTCCTGCCGAGAGAGGGGGCTTGGGTCAGGGGATTCCCAAATCTGCCCCGCTGCCCCCCCAGTTCCACATCCCAGTCCAGGCTCCGCTGGACCCCGAGGGGACCCCGGGATAACCCCGACATCCCCCAGGAGAAGGTGCCGGCAGCCTCGGGGTGCCAGGTCGGACATCCCTGAGCGACAGCTCCAGGAGGGAACGGGATGGTGGGAATTTGGGGTGGGGGTGACCCCCCCAGGGTGTCCAGCCCCTGTCCAAGGGCATCTCCCGCAGTCACATCCCTGCAAAGGCTGAGCAAAAAGGGGAGACTCCCAAAGGAAATGGGGATTCGACCCAACGCAATCCAACACCACCCAACACGACCCAGTGTAACAAAACATGACCCAAAGTGACCCAGTGTGACCCAAAGCAACCCAGTGTAACTCAATATGACCTGAAGTGACTCAAAGTGACCCAAAATGACCCAGTGTGACTCAAAATGACCCACTGTGACCCAAAGCAACCCAGTGTAACTCACTGTGACCCAAAGTGACCCAAAATGACCCAGTGTGACCCAACACAACCCAGAGTAACTCAGCGTGACCCAACATGAAGTGACCCAAAGTGACCCAACACAACCCAAAGTGAGCCAACATGACCCAAAGTGACCCAACAGAATCCAGTGTAACCCAACATGACCCTAAGTACCCCAACATAACCCAAAGTGAGCCAACAAAACCCAAAGTGACCAAACACAACACAGAGTAACTCAATGTGACCCAACATGGAGTGACCCAAAGTGACCCAAAACAACCGAAATTGAGCCAACATGACCCAAAGTGACCCAACACAACCCAAAGTGACCCAACACAACCCAAAGTGAGCCAACGTGACCCAAAGTGAGCCAACGTGACCCAAATTGAGCCAATGTGACCCAAAGTGACCCAACACAACCCAAAGTGACCCAACATGGAGTGACCCAAAGTGACCCAAACAACCCAAAGTGAGCCAACGTGACCCAAAGTGACCCAACACAACCCAAAGTGACCCAACACAACCCAAAGTGAACCAACACAACCCAAAGTGACCCAACACAACCCAAAGTGACCCAACACAACCCAAAGTGAACCAACACAACCCAAAGTGAGCCAACGTGACCCAAATTGAGCCAACGTGACCCAAAGTGAGCCAACACAACCCAAAGTGAGCCAATGTGACCCAAAGTGACCCAACACAACACAGAGTAACTCAACATGACCCAACGCAAAGTGACCCAGCATGACCCAACACAGCCCAAAGCAACCCGACCCAACTCAACGCAAGCCAGCCCCGGTGGAGGATGGCCCTGGGCAGTCTGGCTGACACCGTGCTGTGGGCACGGCCCCCTCACACCTCCCTGAGCTGGGGAGGAAATCGTGGCAAAGAGGGAGATCAGCCCAAAGCAGCTGGAAAGGGAGGAGCGGAGGCAGATGGAGCGGGAGCGGGCGGACACGGGCGGCGGCACTCGGCTCCTCCCCAGTGAGCGAGGCTTGGGCAGAGTTTACAGTCCTTGACGCCGCTCATTCCTGGACTGCTCCTTGGAGACATCCCCTCCTCTGCCTGCATCGACCGGGATGGGAACGGGATGGATCCAGAGAGGGGATCCCAGGAACCCACAGAGAGGGAGAGTGATGGGAACAGGATGGATCCAGAGAGGAGATCCCCAGGAACCCACAGCCAGGGACAGTGATGGGAAAGGGATGGATCCAGAGAGGGGATCCCAGGAACCCACAGCCAGGGACAGTGATGGGAATGGGATGGATCCAGAGAGGGGATCCCCGGGAACCCACAGCCAGGGACAGTGATGGGAACGGGATGGATCCAGAGAGGGGATCCCAGGAACCCACAGCCAGGGACAGTGATGGGAATGGGATGGATCCAGACAGGGGATCCCAGGAACCCACAGAGAGGGAGAGTGATGGGAACGGGATGGATCCAGAGAGGAGATCCCCAGGAATCCACAGCCAGGGACAGTGATGGGAACAGGATGGATCCAGACAGGGGATCCCAGGGAACCCACAGGCTGTGACAGTGATGGGAACGGGATGGATCCAGAGAGGGGATCCCAGGAACCCACAGCCAGGGACAGTGATGGGAATGGGATGGATCCAGAGAGGGGATCCCAGGGAACCCACAGCCAGGGACAGTCATGGGAATGGGATGGATCCAGAGAGGGGATCCCAGGAACCCACAGCCAGGGACAGTGATGGGAACGGGATGGATCCAGACAGGGGATCCCAGGAACCCACAGCCAGGGACAGTGATGGGAACAGGATGGATCCAGACAGGGGATCCCAGGAACCCACAGCCAGGGACAGTGATGGGAACTGGGAATGGGATGGATCCAGAGAGGGGATCCCCGGGAACCCACAGCCAGGGACAGTGATGGGAACAGGATGGATCCAGAGAGGGGATCCCCGGCCAGTGCCGGTGATGGGAACGGGATGGAGCCTGCGAGGGAATCCCTGGGAACTTTGGCACCTCCTGCCCCCACAGCAGGCCCCAAAGCAGATCCCAAAGCAGTTCCCAGGCGCTGCTCCAGCCCCTGGAGCTGTGGGAGCTCAGAACAAGCACAGAGGAGCTAACAGGGCACCACCAGCCTCTCTCTCTGCCCCTTCCCAGGGGAGCACAGCTCCCCTTTCCAATCTTCCAGCCCCTGACCACGGGCTCTTGGAGCATTCCCAGTCCCCAGATCCTCGGGGTGACCCCAGACCCTTCTGTCAGCGGGATCTGATGGATCTGGGCCCGGAGACGCTCCCACCCTCGCCAAGGTCACGGCAGAGCTCCGACACCGAGCGCGGCTCCGCGCTGCAAAGCCCTGTGCAAACACTAATTAATCCTCACTAACGAACTCCAAATTTATGGCTTAGTTAAGTGTCTGTCTGGCACGGGCTGTTAAATCCCTAATCCCATCCCGCCGGAGCACAGGAAGCAGGACGGCAAAGCCCTGGGTGGCCCCGGCACCTCCCGGCAGTGCCAGGGGCTCAGGGGCCAGCAGGGAATTCCTGAAGGAGCCGTGGGGGCAGGATCTGAGCCCCCCACAAAGCTCCTCCGGGTCTGCAGCCACTGGGACCACCCCAAAATGGGGCCACCCCAAAAGGGGACCACCCCAAAAAGGGACCACCCCAAAAAGGGACCATCCCAAAAGGGACAACCAGCACAGACCCCCCAGCACCAGCGCCATTCCTAAGCCATGCTGGGATCCACAGTGCCATCCTGTCCTGGATGCGCCATGGAGGCGGGATGTGAGCCCTCCCCAAAGCTCCTTTGGAGCAGCTCACAGGTCTGCAGCTGTGTGGGACCACCCCAAAAAGGAGTCACCCCAAGAAGGGGTCAGCCTGAAAAGGGGTCATCCTAAAAAGGGACAATCCCAAAAAAGGAGTCACCCAAAAAGGGGTCACCCCAAGAAGGAGTCACCCCAAAAAAGGAGCCACCCCAAAAAGGAGTCATCCAAAAAAGGACGATCCCAAAAAAGGAGTCACCCCAAGAAGGGGTCACCCCAAAAAAGGAGTCATCCAAAAAGGGATGATCCCAAAAAAGGAGTCACCCCAAAAAAGGAGTCACCCCAAGAAGGAGTCACCTCAAGAAGGGGTCACCCCAAAAAGGGGGTCACCAGCACAGGCCCCCCGGTGCTGTGCCGGGACCCACAGCTGCACCATTCCAGCCCCGGATGTGCTGGCACTGACTGAGCCCTTCCATCCTGCTGCTGCTGCTGCTGCTGCTGCTGCTGCTGCTGCTGCTGCTGCAAAATGCCAATTCCCTTTGGGAA
>NC_052031.1:480312-502560 GCF_015832195.1 Motacilla alba alba | reverse complement strand
CATCCAGAGGGTCCCCACAGGAGTGGCCGTGCCCACCGGAGGGGTCTGCGCACACCCGGGAATGGCCCCACACCCTGGGATGTCCCCGCACCCCCGGGTGTTCCCACACATCGGGATGTCCCCACACACCCCTGGGTGTCCCCGCACCCCCGGATGTCCCCGCACACCCCTGGATGTCCCCGCACCCCCCAGGATGTCCCCGCACACCCCTGGATGTCCCCACACACCCTGCAATGTCTCCGCACACCCCTGGATGTCCCCGCACCCCTGGATGTCCCCACACCCTGGATGTCCCCACACACCCCGGAATGTCCCAGCACACTGGGGTGTCCGCACCCATCGGGATGTCCCCGCACCCCCCAGGATGTCCCCGCACACACCAGGATGTCCCCGCACTTCGGATGTCCCCGCACAACCCTGAGTGTCCCCGCACACCCCAGGATGTCCCCACACACCCCAGGATGTCCCCACACACCCCTGGATGTCCCCGCACCCCCGGATGTCCCCAGGATGTCTCCACACACTCCTGGATATCCCCGCACACCCCAGGATGTCCCCGCACCCCTGGGTGTCCCGCACACCCCAGGATGTCCCCTCCCCGGATGTCCCCGTGTCCCCCCCACTCCCGAGCCCTCTTTCCCCCCTCCCCCCCCCGGGGGAAGCCCCTCGCCCGGCCCCGCCCCCTCCCCGCCAGACCCCGCCCCCTCCGAAACTGGCCCCGCCCCTCCCGCAGCGACCAATGGGAGGCGCGGCCCCTCCCGCGCGCAGCCAATGGGAGGCGCGGCCCCGCCCCCCGCGGCGCCCGGCGGCGGCGCAGGCGCGGTGCGCGCGGGGCCAAGATGGCGGCGGCGGCGGGCGGTGGGCGCGGGCGGGCGGCGGCGCCCTGAGGAGCCGAGCGCGGCCTCGCGGGGCTCCCGGGGCCGGCCCGGGCCGCCCCCGCCGCCATGGCCCGCCTGGCCGACTACTTCGTGCTCGTGGGATACGACCCCGGCAAGCGCGGTGAGCGGCGGAGGGACGCGGGGGGGCCGGGCCCGAGGGGGCCGCCCCGGCCGGGGCTGCGGGGCCGGGGCCGCGGGGCCGCGCGGTGAGCCCGGGCCGGGGCCGCGGGGCGGCGGTGCGGGGCGGTCCCGGACCCGGGGCGAGGCTGTGGGGCCGTTCCGGGGCCGCGGGCTGAGCCCGGGCCGGGGGAGCGGGGCCGTCCCGGGTCCGCGGGGCCGCAGCCGGTCCCGGGCCGGGCAGCACCGGGCGGTTCCCGGCCCCCCGTGTTCTCTGAGCGGCCCCCGGGAAGCTCCCGGCAGCTGGAGCCGCCCCTGCGCGGCTGGGCGCATTCACGGTTTGGGTGTTTTCGGTCTGTCTCCCTCCCCCGCCGTGCGCGGGCTGTCACCGCTCCGGAAACATCGGCTGCGCTTGGGGGGGCACTGCCGGCCTCGGGCACGGCCCCGGGCCCGCTGCCTGCGCATCCTTGTCGCGGGACGGGCTGCTCCCAGCCCTGCTGCCCGTGGGCACCCACAGCCCCTGCCACGGGGGCACTGCCCCCAGCCCCATTCCCTGCCACGGGGGCAGTGCCCCCAGCCCCGTTCCCCGGGATATGCTGTTGTACTCCCAGCCCCATTCCCCGGGATGGGGGGCAGTGCCCCCAGCCCCATTCCCCGGGATGGGGGGCAGTGCCCCCAGCCCCATTCCCCGGGATGGGGGGCAGTACCCCCAGCCCCATTCCCCGGGATGGAGGGCAGTGCCCCCAGCCCCATTCCCTGGGCACCCACAGCCCCCTCACGCCCTTCCTGCCCCCTCGGACGCTCTGACCCCCGGATCTGTGGGAGCTCCCCCAGCTCCTCTGTCCTCTCCCACATCCCTGCCCCTGTCAGGTGATGCTCTTGGTTGTTTTGGTCGCAGGGTGTTCCTTGTTGTGGATTTGGGGTCTCTTCCCATTGTGTTTCCTTCTGGTTCCTGCCCCCAGAGCTGTTGGGGCACGCGAGCCGGGGCAGCGTCCCGGAGGAGCTGAAGTGCCCTCAGATCAGGACAGGAGCCCTTAGCTGGGCTCTGCATCTCTTCCTGCCTGGCGCACTCCCAGGCTGTCACTGAGTGTCCCAGGCCTGTGCTCGGAGCTGGGGAGGGGGACTCCTCGTTTTGCTGGGGGTTTGTCCATCAGGGGATGCTGGTGGGGCTCAGATCCACACCCCCAGCAGGATCCCAGCCCCATCCCGGGATCCCTGGAGGAGGGCAGTGGCAGCGAGGTGTGTGTTGGGGACGCTGGAGGGCAGAGCTCCGGGTCAGACCTTGGTGTTCCCTGAGGGCTCCCTGCTCCTGTGCTGTTGGTTTGGCGTTTTGTTGTTGTTGTTACTGGGCTGTGTTCCCCCAGTGTCCCTTTGTCCGGGGGCACTGGGCTGGGCAGGAGCTGCTGTCCCTCAGTGGGAGATGCAGGGGGGATTCCAGGATTCCATCCGGGAGCACGTTCCACCTCCTCTCAGGAGCCGTGCTGGGTGGCTGTACCCCCTTTGTCCTGCCTCCAGGTGCTTCCTCCTGCATCCTCATCCTCTCCCTGAGAATGCTGCAGCTGGGACCTGCGCCTTCCCACTGGTGCTGTCAGCTGCTTGGTGACTGGCAGGGATCAGGGACCCGGCGTCCCTCGGGCCGGGGGCTCCTCGCTGTGCCTCCCAGGGCCCGAGTTTCCCCGGGAGCAGAAGTGTCCCAGCTGTGCCTGGAGTCCTTTGGGGTTTGTCGGGGGCAGAGGGGCGATGCTGTGAGGTGACGTGGCTGGTTGTAGTGGGACAGCCGAAAGGAAGAACAGGTTTAGGTGGGATATCGGGAGGGAATTGCTGGCTGGGCAGGCCCTGGCACAGCCGGGGCTGCCCCGGGATGCCGGGCAGTGCCCAAGGCCAGGCTGGAGCAGCCTGGGACAGTGGGAGCTGTCCCTGCCATGGCTGGGGTGGATCGAGATGAACTTTCTGGTCCCTTCCCTCCCAAATCACTCCACGACTCTGTGCCACTGGGAAAGGAAACAAATCATGTTCTCACACTCAACTAGTCATGTTCCTCTGGTAAATATCCACTTTATTTTGGGTTTAACTCACCTCTGCAGGGGAGGATGGCTCCAGGATATTGTGGGGAGATGGATCCAGGCTGCTGTAGTGGGGACAGGTCCGGGATGACCTGGGGGGATGGATCCATGTTCCCCAGGAAGGGACAGGTCCCAGACTCCAGCCTGAGCCTCCTGGCTGTGGGAATGGCCCAGTCAGGAGTGACCTGTGCAGGATGAGGCACCCAGGAGTTGTGGCCTCTCTGTGACAGCCCAGGCAAGCCCCTTGCCATGCCAGGCCGGAGGTGTCCCCAGGGCCAGCCTGTCCCCAGGGATGGACCGACACCGTTCTGTGGTTTTGGGATCAGTCTGGCAGCATTCCCAGCTCTGTTTTCCCACCCCCCTCCCTGCTTAGATAACGCTGGAGGAAGGGCAGCGGCGCTCATCTGCCGGTGACTAATTGCTGTACAGGTTGGGCTGCTCTGGCAGAGCCGTGGGCTGTGCCAGGCTGGGCTGTGCCGGGCTGGCACCATCCCTGTGATCCTCACCCGTAAACAGAGCTGGGCTGAGCTGCACCAGGGCTGCATGAGCCCCTCGGCCCTGCCAGGGCCCCGGTGCGTTCCCGGCCGGGGCTGAGTCCCGGGAGTGCAGTGCCTGTGGGATTTGGGGCTGGCCAGGGATGGGTTTGCAGCTGGGGATGTGAAAAGGAAAGGTCAGGTGGGGTGGTGGGAGCTGAGGTGGCTCTGCAGCGTCTCCAGAGGGACAGTGCCAGGCTGGGCTGGGTGGCAGAGCCCCCGCAGTGCCACCCTGCCATGGCAGGGCCACCTGCCAGTGTCCCAGGCTGCTGCAGCCCCAGTGTCCAGCCTGGCCTGGGGCACTGCCAGGGATGCAGGGGCAGCCCCAGCTGCTCTGGCAATTCCAGCCCAGCCAGGAATTCCTCATGGCCAAGATCCCATCCATGGCTGCCCTCTGGCACTGGCAGCCATTCCCTGTGTGCTGTCCCTGCAGGCCTTGTCCCCAGTCCCTCTGCAGCTCTCCTGGAGCCCCTGCAGGCCCTGCCAGGGGCTCGGAGCTCTCCCTGGATCCTTCCCTTCCCTCCCAGCCTGGCTCCATGAGATGCTGCCGTGGCTCAGTGCCGTTTGTGGGAACAAAACCGAAAGCAGATCCGTGCTGGAGTGGGCCGTGTGGGTTCCCTGGGGTCACTGGGTGCTGCTGGAGCCGCCTGTCCCTGGGGTTTCCTGGAACAGCCTCGTCCCCGTGACCTGGGGCTGTGCTGCAGGGCCTGGGACCACGTCCTGCTCCTCGGGCAGGGCCAGCAAAGGGCTCTGAACTCTCCAAAGGGCTGTGCCTTTGGCTGTGCACCGGGGCCTTGAGCTGCTCTGGCTGCACGGGCTGTCCAGGACCCAGGCAGGCATCCAGATGCTTTTCCTGGTTTGTGGAGCCGCGGGGGACGTGTCCAGGAATGCAGAGCCACCTGCCTGGCACGGTGTGCCCGTGTCCCTCCGCTGTGCCAGGCGCCCAGCCCGCTCCGTGGGGCTGTGTGGGACAGGGGCTGCAGGGAAAAGCGTGGAGTGAGCCCTCCTGGCATGGGAACCAGCCCCTTCCAGGGCAGGGTCTGTTTCACTGTGTGCTGGTTGCTCACATTGTTTTCTGTGAATGGACGGGTTTTATTCTGCCGGCTCTTCCTTCAGCTTCCCAGAGCCGGGATTGTGCCTGGTTTTACCTGGGAATGGCAGCTTCTGAGAGCTGGGATTGTGCCTGGTTTTACCTGGGAATGGCAGCTTCGGAGAGCTGGGATTGTGCCGGGTTTTACCTGGGAATGGCAGCCTCCCAGAGCTGGGATTGTGCCGGGTTTTACCTGGGAATGGCAGCCTCCCAGAGCTGGGATTGTGCCTGGTTTGACCTGGGAATGGCAGCCTCCCAGAGCTGGGACTGTGCCTGGTTTTACCTGGAAATGGCAGCTTCTGAGAGCTGGGATTGTGCCTGGTTTGACCTGGGAATGGCAGCCTCCCAGAGCTGGGACTGTGCCTGGTTTTACCTGGAAATGGCAGCTTCTGAGAGCTGGGATTGTGCCTGGTTTTACCTGGGAATGGCAGCTTCTGCGAGCTGGGATTGTGCCTGGTTTTACCTGGGAATGGCAGCCTCCCAGAGCTGGGATTGTGCCGGGTTTTACCTGGGAATGGCAGCTTCTGCGAGCTGGGATTGTGCCTGGTTTGACCTGGGAATGGCAACCTCCAAGAGCTGGGATTATGCTGGGTTTTACCTGGGAATGGCAGCTTCTGAGAGCTGGGATTATGCCTGGTTTTACCTGGGAATGGCAGCTTCTGCAAGGTGGGATTGTGCTGGGTTTTACCTGGGAATGGCAGCTTCTGAGAGCTGGGATTATGCCTGGTTTTACCTGGGAATGGCAGCTTCTGCAAGGTGGGATTGTGCTGGGTTTTACCTGGGAATGGCAGCCTCCCAGAGCTGGGATTGTGCCTGGTTTTACCTGGGAATGGCAGCTTCTGAGAGCTGGGATTGTGCCTGGTTTGACCTGGGAATGGCAGCTTCTGAGAGCTGGGATTGTGCCTGGTTTTTGCTCGGGATCTGAGGGGTTTTCTCTGTGCATCCCCCATACCTTGAGAGTCCAGGGCAGCCCAGTTCCAAACCCTGTGGCTGAAGGAGTCTGGAAGTTTTGGATACAGAGCACTGGATGGGCATGGTCTGGATGATGGGAGCCAAGACCCAGCTTGGGATTGATTTGGGATATTCCAGGGAGTTTAAGCTTCCACAGGGCAGCCATGGATGGGATCTTGGCAATGAGGAATTCCTGGCTGGGCTGGAATTGCCAGAGCAGCTGGGGCTGCCCCTGCATCCCTGCAGTGCCCCAGGCCAGGCTGGACACTGGGGCTGCAGCAGCCTGGGACACTGGCAGGTGGCCCTGTCATGGCGGGGTGGCACTGCAAGGGCTCTGGGGTCCCTGCCCGCCGTGCCACCCCATCCCTGCTGCAGCCCCGGGCCCGGGAGGTGCCGGTGTCCCGTGGGTGCCGGGCTGGCTGCGGGGGATGCCGAGGCTGCTCGGGAAGTCCCGGTGGTTTGTGTTTCCGTGCTCACGGAGCAGCATCAGTCACCCCACGCTTGTGCCCTCCTCAGACACCGGCCTGGGGCTCGGTGGCTCCGTGGGTGGCTGGGGTGGCAGGAGGAAGCTGCTCATGCTCGGGGCTGCCTCTTCCCATGCGGTGCTTGGGGCGGGTTTTGGGGCGCTCTTTGTCAGGAGCGAGGGCACAGACAGGACACATGCTGCCCTTCCCGAGGTGCTCCTGGAGCTGGTTCCTGCTGGGAGCGGCTGAATGGATCTGCAGGCCAGGGCAGGGCTCTCCGGGCTCATCCTGCTGCTGTCCCAGCTGTGTTAGGGGTTGTGTTCCAGCTCTCCTGGTGGCACCTATCCGTGTCACTGTCCTGCGTGGCCGTGGCCCAGTGACTCAGGGTTTGACTCAGCCGGGTTCTGGGAGCGTCCAGCAAAATCCTGGCCGTGGAAAAGCCCCTGGGGCCGGCAGCAGTGATGGAGCTGTTTGCTGGGTCAATATTTGCACAGGGAAAGAGAGGCTGGGAATGGCCCTGCCACGTGCAGAGCTGCTCCCACCCACGTGCCAACGGTGGGAAAGGTGGGGATGTGAGAGGGGGCAAATCCAGAGAGGCCCTGGAGCTGCTCCAGGGCTGGAGCCCCGCTGCTCTGGAGAGGCTGGGAGAGCTGGGGATGTTCACCTGGAGAAGGGAAGGTTCCAGGGAGAGCTTCCAGCACATTCCAGGGCCTGCAGGGGCTCCAGGAGAGCTGCAGAGGGACTGGGGACAAGGCCTGCAGGGACAGCACACAGGGAATGGCTGCCAGTGCCAGAGGGCAGCCATGGACGGGATCTTGGCAATGAGGAATTCCTGGCTGGGCTGGAATTGCCAGAGCAGCTGGGGCTGCCCCTGCATCCCTGCAGTGCCCCAGGCCAGGCTGGACACTGGGGCTGGAGCAGCCTGGGACACTGGCAGGTGGCCCTGCCATGGCAGGGTGGCACTGGGTGATGTTTAAGGTCCCTTCCCGCCCAGTCCAGTCTGGGATTCCTTGATTCCATGTGCAGCCACCGGCTGCCTCTGGAAGGGGTCACTCCTCCCGCCGGCCCCCACAGCTCCAGCTGCGTGCAGGCCTGGGAACTGCGGCTCTTCTGATCCCAGCTGCTCCCTGAATCCTCCTCTCCTTCCCTTTGAACTCCTGCCCGGGCGGAGCAGCTCTGTGGGCTGCAGGTCCCCCGCGGGAGTCGGAGGCCAAGCGGTGACAGTGACAGGGGCAGTGACGCGGCCAGAGCTGTCCCCAGGCAGTGCCAGGGCTGGGCCTGAGCTCCTCCAGCTCCACCGAGTGTGTTTGTGGATGGGGAGAGATTAATCCTGGAATCATGGAGTTGTTTAGGTTGGGAAACTCCTCAGAGCCCACCCAGTCCCACCATCACCACCACTGACCCTGTCCCCAGGTGCCAAGTCCACATGGATTTTACATCCTTTCTGGGATGGGCACTCCAAACCCCCCTGGGCAGCCCCTGCCAAGGCCTGACCCCTTCCATGGGGAAATTGCTGCTGATTCCACCCTGAGCTGCCCTGGCCCAGCCTGAGGCCGCTCCCTCTCCTCCTGTCCCTGTTCCCTGGGGCACAGCCCGACCCCCCCGGCTGTCCCCTCCTGGCAGGGACTCGTGCAGAGCCACAAGGGCCCCCTGAGCCTCCTCTGCTCCAGGCTCAGCCCCTGCCCAGCTCCCCCAGCCCTGCTGGGCTCCATTCCCAGCTCCGTTCCCTGGACAGCCCTGGCTGCCCCTCCTTTTCCACGTTGCTGTTAGTGGTGTGGGATGGATCAGGCTGCACCTGGGGCAGCCCCTAAGCAGGAAATCAGAGCTGCAGCTCTGGGCTGGTCGTTTCTCCCCCTTCGGGCACATTCCCGTGTCCTGCTGGGTTTCCTTGCCAGAATTCCCTGCTGCTGTGACCGGGGATGGAGTGTGGCAGTCCCTGTTGGGGAAGGTGGCTGAAGGTGAGGTGGCACACAGCCCTAACCCCGCTGTTGTACCCAGCTCCTCGCCCCGTTTCTTGGTGATATTTTGCATGCTGCCGGTGAGGATTGAGCGCTTTTCTCTCTGGTCTCTCTCACCCCAGCTCGTGTTTTTCCCTGAATCTGAAGCCTCTCCTTGCAGCCAGTTCCCTTTTCCCGTTCCCGGCGCTGGGCTGGAGCAGCAGCTGCGGTTTTATGGGCGCTAAAAACACAAACAAACCCCACTTGGGAGGTGCCCTGGAGCTCCCCGGGCCGCAGGGGAGGAGTTAACCCCGCAGACCCCTTTGCTTTGGTTCCCTGCCACACCTGGGGGAGCAGGGACCATCCTGGTGGGCTTGGGGGGCCTCTGGAGGACCTTTTCTGCCCCCTCTCTCCGGGCTGGCGGCGGTGACGCCTCCAGGGCCGCTCTGTTCCTGCTGTGGCTCCAGAGCTCCTGACCACTAAATGCTGCTCTTGTGGCAGAGGCGAGCTGGAGAGCCTGCCGGCCTCGGGGCAGGGAATTCCTGCTCCTGGGAACCAGCCTTCCAGATCCCGAGCGTGTTCCTCCCTCCCGGGCTGGCAGCTGCTGCCGGGGGAGGCCCGGAGGGTTTGGGGGCTGCTGGGACCCTCTGAGAGGTCCTTGGTGACTGGGGGACCCTGTGTGGTGATTTGGGGGCTGCTGGGACCCTCTGAGAGGGTCCTTGGTGACTGGGGGACCCTGTGGGGTGATTTGGGGGCTGCTGGGACCCTCTGAGAGGGTCCTTGGTGACTGGGGGACCCTGTGGGGTGATTTGGGGGCTGCTGGGACCCTCTGAGAGGGTCCTTGGTGACTGGGGGACCCTGTGGGGTGATTTGGGGGCTACTGGGACACTCTGGGGAAGTTTGGGGGCTGGTGGGACCCTCTTGGAAGGTTTAGGGGCTGCTGGGACCCTGTGAGGGAGTTTGGGGACTGGTGGGACCTTCTGAAAGGGTCCTTGGTGACTGAGGTGACCCTCTGGGGGAATTTTGTGACTCTTGGGACCCTCTTGGAGGGTTTGGGAGTCGGTGTGACCCCGTGGGAGTCCTTGGTGACTGGTGGGACCCTCTGAGAGGGTTCTTGGTGACCATTGGGACCCTCTGGAGGACTTTGGTGACTGGTGGGATGCTGTGGAAGGATTTAGGGGCTGGTGGGACCCTCTGGGAGGGGCTGGGGACTGGTTTAGGGGCAGGCAGTGGGTGGGGGTCGGGCGCGGGGGCAGCAGCAGTGAGGGCCCTGCCTGTCCCTCCCTCCCACCAGTTCCCGAGGTTTGTGTTTGTGGAGTGGCTCCAGTGCCACGTGTCCCCTGGCAGGGCGCAGCCTCCTCGGCGGCATGCAGAGAGTCTCACGCGTTCTTTTGCTGTGTCTGAGCTGTGGGATGGAGATGTGGCAGCACGAGGGGGATTTTGGGGAGGAAGAGCCGCCCGTGGTGTGTGTGCAGCTGAGGTGTCTCTGTGGGCAGCTGCAGGAAGTGCAGCAAAGCAGCTCCTCCTGAGCTCTGCAGCACCTTCCTGCCCTGCCGGCTCTGCTGATGGCCCAGATAAGGCCTCTTGTGTCACTGTCACTGTCACTGTCACAGCCTCCCCGGGGCAGGGTTGGGGCCCTGCTGGTCTGATCAGCTTCTGATCCCGGCCCGGATGCTCGGAGGGGCTTGGCCCTGTGTCCATGGGAACAGTGACAGTGGCTTCGTGCACATTGTCCCTCCCAAACCTCCCAGTGCTCCTGTCTGGAGCAGGGAACGGAGCTGGGAATGGCACCCGAGCTGGGCAGGGGCTGAGCCTGGAGCAGAGGAGGCTCAGGGGGCCCTTGTGGCTCTGCACAAGTCCCTGCCAGGAGGGGACAGCCGGGGGGGTCGGGCTGTGCCCAGGGAACAGGGACAGGAGGAGAGGGAGCAGCCTCAGGGGGGATTTGGGGAAATTCCTCCTGGGAAGGGCTGTGCAGCCTGGCACAGGGGTGGAGTCACCTGGGGACAGGGTCAGTGGTGGCCTTGGCGGTGCTGGGGAATGGTCGGACCCGGTGCTTTTCCAACCCAAACAATTCCCAGATTCCGAGTCGGCTCCACTCCAGAGCTGCCGTAATGTTGCTGTTTTATGTGGGAAAAGCCTCTGCCCTGGTTTAGGACCTTGCCCTGGTGTCTGGTGTTTTTGAGCTGCCTGCAGTCGCAGCCCTGCAGCAAATTCCCGTCAGGATGCCCAGCCAGGCGTTGGGAGGTGCCAGCTGGGTGTGCATCCACTCCTTCAGCTGCCAGCCTTTGTATCCCTCAGCTCTCCAGGGGCAGGGAAGGGGCTGGAACCGCTGGGAAGGAGCTGGAACCGCTGGGAATGAGCTCTCCAGGGTCAGGGAATGAGCTGGAACCGCTGGGAATGAGCTCTCCAGGGGCAGGGAAGGGGCTGGAACCGCTGGGAATGAGCTCTCCAGGGTCAGGGAAGGAGCTGGAACCGCAGGGAATGAGCTCTCCAGGGGCAGGGAAGGAGCTGGAACCGCTGGGAATGAGCTCTCCAGGGGCAGGGAAGGGGCTGGAACCGCTGGGAATGAGCTCTCCAGGGTCAGGGAATGAGCTGGAACCGCTGGGAATGAGCTCTCCAGGGGCAGGGAAGGGGCTGGAACCGCTGGGAATGAGCTCTCCAGGGGCAGGGAAGGGGCTGGAACCGGGGGCAGGTACCGCTGCTCTGTCCCTCTGCGGGGCTGTGGGGACACAGGGCCGGGCCGCAGCTGTGGGGACACGGCCCTGCTGTCCCTGGGACACAGCGGCTCTGTCAGGGCCCAGCCGAGGACAAAGGCTGGCTTCAGCCACGGCGGGGATGAGCAGAGCTGCGACTCCGGTGCCTTCAGGGGATGAGCAGGGAGCAGGGATGAGCAGCTGGGCTGCCCTGCCCGGGGCGGGGATTGGAAAGGACAGGGATAAGCTCCTGGGTGGGATCAAGGTGAGCTCAGCAGGAAGGAGGTCAGACAGTGCCGATCCTCCCAGGAGCAGGGAGAGCTGACTCCTGCAGGGACTGGCTGCAGGAGTCCGCCTGGGCATGGCTCAGGTGTTCCAGGGCTGGGAGCTCCTGCAGGATTGTGTGCAAAGCCCAGGAAGGTGGTTTCCTGCAGCTCCCTGACAGCAGGGTGGATCCAGGTGGGGTCGGGCTCTGCTCCCAGGGGACAGGTACAGGAGGAGAGGGAACGGCCTCAGGCTGGGCCAGGGAAGGCTTGGCTTGGGCATCAGCAGGAATTTCTCATGGAAAGGGTGGCCCAGCCCTGGCAGTGCCTCAGCACCCTCACAGCCAAGAATTTCTTCTGCTATCCCATCTAACTCCATTAGGCAGTGCAGGCCGTTCCCCCATGTCCCAAGTGCCTCTCCGGGTGACCACAGCGCTGTCCCAGTGACAGGCCAGCAGGGCAGGGGGGACAGTGGCACTGCAGACAGCCCTGGGTGTCCCAGAGCCTCTCCTGGCCCGGCTCCTCCCAGCAGAGTGGGGCTCTCCTGGGGGATTTCTCCGTGCATTTAACTTCTCCTTCCTCTCTCTCTGAGTTCCTCTCGGCTCTCCTGGCTCAGGTCCGTGTTTTCACTTCACGTTTTCTTTCCCCCCTGTTTGGATGGGTTTGGGCCATGTTTGGAGGCTGCTTTGCTCCTGTCACACACGATCTGCACCCACATTCTTCCCACTCTCCCTGACTTCCCTGTTTCCCCTTCTTCCTCCCGAGTCCTGGCAGTGCAGTCACCTCACCATCGTTAACGCAGAGGGAGGAAATGTGGATTTTCTTCTGGATTCTCCCTCTGACCTGAGGATTTCTTGGCAACTCTGGTTTTATACAAGGACCTTTCACAAGTGCTGGATCTCTTGGGAATTCCATCGAGGGTGTTGGGATTTCGTACTTCTGTTTAATGCTGGTGCAGAACTCGAGGTTTGCTGTGTTTGGGATCCAGGTCTGGTTTCAAGGAGCAGCTCCAAGAGCTGCTGGAGCTCCTTCCTTCATCCCCATCCCTGGCAGTGCCCCAGGCCAGGCTGGACGCTGGGGCTGGAGCAGCCTGGGACAGTGGGAGGTGTCCCTGCCATGGCAGGGGTGGCACTGGAGGAGCGCTGGGGTCCCTTCCCGCCCAACCCATCCCAGGATCCCTTGATTGCAATCCTGGCCTTTTCAGGGTAGTTTTTTCCCCAAGAAAAAGCGTTTCCTTTTCCCCCAAGGCCCTTCTGAGCATCCCTGGGCGTGTGCCAGCCGTTCCTCCTGGCCACGAGGGATGCAGGTGGCAGCCGGCCAGGCAGCAGGAATGCGATCCGTCATCGCACGCGGGGATGAATCGGCAGCCCCAGAACCGGCGCTCCAGCCTGGAGCCTGCCGGCTGGAGTCATGAGACAGGCACAGGGCTGGGATCCTCTGAGTCATCCCGGGAGAAATCTGTTCCCGGCTCCAGAGCCCGTAGGAAGCGCGGGGGGAAGCGGAGGGAGCGGCTGGGAGCTGTGGAGCCCAGCCCGGGGAGGAGCAGCGCTGGGGGCAGCTCCCCCGGCTGGGATTCGCTGCCTTTCACCATAAAAGGGGAAATTGTCCTTCACACCTCGAGCGGAGCGTGCGTGAGTGGGAGAGGGCAGCAGCCGAGCAGGGAAGGCTGGAGAGGAGAGGGTGTGGCCGTGAGGGGCAGGAGCTGGACATCTGTGGCCGTGGGGAGAGGGGATGGCAGATGGGATGGGGCTGGAGGTGGGATGGGAGATGGGGTGGGGCTGCGGGGATGTGGGGCTGGAGATGGGATGGGAGATGGGATGGGCTGCAGGGATGTGGGGACAGAGGTGGGATGGGAGATGGGGTGGGGCTGCAGGGATGTGGGGCTGGAGGTGGGATGGGGCTGCAGGGATGGGGGGCCAGAGATGGGGTGGGGCTGCAGGGATTGGGGGCTGGAGATGTGGGGCTGGAGATGGGATGGGGCTGGAGGTGGGATGGGAGATGGGATGGGCTGCAGGGAGTGGGGGACAGAGGTGGGATGGGAGATGGGATGGGGCTGCAGGGATATGGGGCTGCAGGGATGTGGGGCTGGAGATGGGATGGGGCTGCAGGGATGTGGGCTGATGTCCTGGCCAAGGAGGCAGTTCCAGTTTGAGAGGTGAAATTCCAGGCTGTCCCACTGGAAGCACTGGATGCAGCTCCAGGAGGATCCATGCAAAACCCCCCAAAACAAAGAGCCCCCCTGCCCCAAACCAGCCCCAGTTTCTCCTGGTGTTGTCAGCCCATGGAGTTGTTCAGGATTTGACCCCAAGCTCCTGGGGTTCCTGGGAATGCTGCAGGGCAGAGCAGCTGGCAGCGCACCTGGCACGGTGGGGAGCCCCAAACGGTGGGGTGGGGGACAGCACGGAGTTCCCAGTGGGAAGGGAGGGAAGGGATCGTGTCCTGGCTGGGGGGTGAGGAGGGACCCGTGGCTCCCCGAGCAGCACCTGGGGACGTGCCGAGATGTCCTGGGAGCAGTGCCAGCCTGGGGGCCTGTCCCATCCCAGGCAAGGCTGCTGTGGGATTTGCAGCTCTGGGTCCAGATGGAGACTGCCAGGCTCCAAGTAAATCCCGGGATTTACCGGGGTTTCCTGGCTGAGACAGGGCAGGAGTGCTGCTGGGGTGGGGACGTGGGGGAGGGAGCGTGGATGGGGTCAGCCCTGGCCAGGGACCCCCGGGAGGGGTGTCACAGAACATGGACATGGATTCGTGGGATGGGTTGGGTGGAAAGGGACCCCAGAGCCCCTGCAGTGCCACCCTGCCAGGGCAGGGACACCTTCCAGTGTCCCCAGTGTCCAGCCTGGCCTGGGGCACTGCCAGGGATGCAGGGGCAGTCCCAGCTGCTCTGGGCACCTGTGCCAGGCCCTGCCCACCCTCCTGGGATGCTGGAGCTCCAAAAAAAGGGGGTAGGGGACCTCAGGGTGTTCTGGGGGCTGGGTGACATTGTTCAGGCATGGGGGGAGCTCACCTGGGGGTGTTTGTACCTGTGAGGAGCTCACCTGGCTGCAGCTGCTCCAGCTGCCCCCCACGTGCAGCTCTTGTGCCTCTCTGTTCCGTTGGGTGTTTTGAATGGAATCGTGGAATTGTTTGGGGTGGAAAAGGCCTCGGAGCCAGCCAAGCCCAACCATTCCCAGCACTGCCACAGCCACCACTGACCTTGTGCCCAGGGGCCACTTCCACATGGATTTGAAATCCCAGCGGGGATGGGCACTCCCAAGCTCCCTGGGCAGCCCCTGCCAAGGCCTGACCCCTTTCCATGGGGAAATTCCTGCTGATCCCACCCTGAGCTGCCCTGGCCCAGCCTGAGGCCGCTCCCTCTCCTCCTGTCCCTGTTCCCTGGGCACAGCCCGACCCCCCCGGCTGTCCCCTCCTGGCAGGGACTTGTGCAGAGCCACAAGGGCCCCCTGAGCCTCCTCTGCTCCAGGCTCAGCCCCTGCCCAGCTCCCCCAGCCCTGCTGGTTCTCCAGCCCCTTCCCAGAGTGCCCTGGCAGTGTCCTGGGGTGCTGCTGCCTCTCTGTGCCTCAGGAAGGACCCGGGCCCTTGAAGGTGCCAAACTGTGTTTAGGGAACATTCCTGCAGCAGCAGGTGCCCGTGCTGGGAGCAGAGCTGAGGCTTTGGTGCACAGGAATTCCCGGGAAAACCTGGGATAAGTCCTCCTGAGCCATTCCAAGCTTGTCTGAGGGACAGTGGCACCAGCCAGGCTGGGAGAGCTGGAGCTGCTCACCTGGAGGGGAGAAGGATCCAGGGAGAGCTCCAAGCCCCTGGCAGGGCCTGCAGGGGCTCCAGGAGAGCTGAGAGGGACTGGGGACAAGGGATGGAGGGACAGCACACAGGGAATGGCTTCCCTCTTGCAGCCATCCCATTGTCTGTCCCTGAAACCATTTCGATGGGATTATTGCACATTATTTTCCTTGGCCCTGCTGCCTCATCCCAGCCCGTGAGGGCTTTGGGGTTCATGGAATTTTCCAAGCACTGAGGTGGCTGGAAGGGAGTGACAGAAAAAGGGGGGCAAGGTGGGAATGTCACTGTGCAGCCCCCCAAAAGCAGAATCCCATCTCCTGGCCCTGGCTTTGGGCAAAGGGAGGCTGAGGAGGGGGCTCTGGAGGAGTGGGGAGAGTCAGGAGCTGCTCAGGAGGAGCTCTTGGATGCTTGCCCAGAAATGTTTGATGGAAAATGTGGACTCTTCTCCCCGGTCTGGAGCGAGAGACGTGGTGGGCTCATCCCAGCTCCTGCTCCAGTCTGGGATGGGTGGGAAGGAGGGAATGGGGAGGTTCTGGGCTCATCCCAGCTCCTGCTCCGGTCTGGGATGGGTGGGAAGGAGGGAATGGGGACATGCTGGGCTCATCCCAGCTCCTGCTCCGGTCTGGGATGGGTGGGAAGGAGGGAATGGGGAGGTGCTGGGCTCATCCCAGCTCCTGCTCTGGTCTGGGATGGGTGGGAAGGAGAGAATGGGGACATGCTGGGCTCATCCCAGCTCCTGCTCCGGTCTGGGTGGGAAGGAGGCAGTGGGGAGGTGCTGGGCTCATCCAGTGCAGTTCCAGTGCTCCTTGTCTCGTTCTGGACAGATTTGGGGCATTTTTCCCGCTTTCCAGTTGTTGCAGACATTCCCATCAGGAGCCTCCGTGTCCTCCCTTCCCCCGGTGCCCTCCTGGAGCCCCTGGGCTCGGGGCAGTGCCTCTGGAATCCCCCTGGCATGCCCTGGCAGCGCTGTCCCCCTTTGGGCTGGGCGCTGGGTTCCCGTCGCCGTGCCTCGCTCCGTGTCCGCCGCGCTCCCGAGCCGGCCTGGGATGTGTGTGTGGGGTTCATCCCAGCCCCGTGTGCCACGCAGGGATTATCCCCAGGCCTCTGGGATCCTTCCTGCCTCTGGGACGGGCGCGGGGGGGTCCCTCCCGTCCTTCCTCCCCCGAGCTCTGTGCATCCAGACCAGCCTTCGTCCTCGATCCGTGTCCAAGTTTGGAACGCTTGCAGCGTGCTTTTCCCATTTTCTGGCCCTTAGCCAGCGGTTTTGGGGCTTTTAGGTGTTTTTTGCTGGGTCTGGAGCCAGCTGTGCTGCTGAAATCCCCGGGGGGACGGGGTCAGCGCGGACACCACTCAATATTCCTCAAAATCCAAGCAGGACAGGAAGTTGACATTGGAGAATACGTTTGAATTTTCGGTGTTTCTGTAGAATTTATTGTTAATTCCCATTTTTTTGGTGTTTTTCAGTAGTTTGTTGCTCATTTTTCCGTGACCTTTGCCCCATGTCTGACTTGGTTTTACCCATATGTCGTCTTGGCGGTCTGGGGTTGTTTATTTAATTGTTGAACTCTTTCATGGTTGTTTTTTTGTCCAGCTTGGTAAATCCCAGGATGGTTTGCCTGAACGGGGGGTCAGTCACTTGTTGAGGGCTTGGAAAAACCTAAAGCTACGCCAGAGATGGGATTTATTTGGGTCAGATTCCAAGTGTTTTTTCTGGGAAATCAGGCTTTTGCTGTGGGGGAAGTGAAGCAGTTTGGGGCAGCGTGGTGGCCGTGCCCGAGCACCTGGGACACTGGGAGGTGTCCCTGCCGTGGCAGGGTGGCACTGCAGGGGCTCTGAGGTCCCTGCCCATCCCAGGATTCCACGATTCTCAGTTTTTCTGGCAGAGCAGCAGCAGAGATGAGTGTTTGCTGTCTCAGGTCTGAGCTGTCATTCCAAGGCTGGAAGCTCCATGTGTGGAAAGTGCCAGGCACATCCTGAGCAGCACTCCTGCTCCAGCTGGATTCTCCTCTGCTCTGCAGCATGGGGAGTTCATCTTCCTTACTCCACTGAGGCTTTCCTGCCTTCCTCAAAGTCAAAGTGAGCCAAGGATTCAGAGGATTCAGTTGAGTTTTTTGGGAAACGGGGGATTTTAGGCTGGTGGAGGTGGAGGAGCTCCTCGAGTCCCATGGAGCCCCTTCCAGCCGTGTCCTCTGCTGCCCAGGATCCCCTCCCAGGTGCGTGAGGGCCCAGCCCGTGCCTGGCTCTGTTGGCTTTGGGTGGAGGAGCAGAGCTGTGTTTCCTTCTGGGAGGGATCCCGTGGGGCTGTGATTCCCAGCCCTTCCCATCAAACAGAGCCTCTGCCCCTGGCACAGGGTGTGCCTCAGGGTCAGGGAATCCTGGCATGGCTGGGTGGGCAGGGACCCCAGAGTCCCTGCAGTGCCACCCTGCCATGGCAGGGCCACCTGCCAGTGTCCCAGGCTGCTGCAGCCCCAGTGTCCAGCCTGGCCTGGGGCACTGCCAGGGATGCAGGGGCAGCCCCAGCTGCTCTGGCAATTCCAGCCCAGCCAGGAATTCCTCATGGCCAAGATCCCATCCATGGCTGCCCTCTGGCACTGGCAGCCATTCCCTGTGTGCTGTCCCTCCATCCCTTGTCCCCAGTCCCTCTCCACTCAGCCAACTGCATTCTCCAGGAACTTCCACTAAAATGGGGAATTTTGAGTCATGTTTTGTACTGATTTCTTCCCAATATCCCATTTACATCTCCCCTCCTCAGCTCAACCCCTGGGATAAGCTGGAAGGGCCCCGTGTCCTGCTGGTCTCCAGGAGCCAGGGTTGGGCTGGGAGCAGCTCCAGGGACAGGTCTGCAGGTGAATCCTGGAATCCTGGAACATCCTGAGCAGGAAGGGAGCACAGGGACCACAGATCCAGCTCCTGGCCCTGCACAGACGCCCCAGGGAGGGGATTGCATCCCAGCTCCGGCAGCCTCTGGCCGTGCCCGTTCCCTGGGGAGCCTGGGCAGTGCCAGCACCCTCTGGGGAGGAACAGCTCAGCTCCACGACCTTGGGACTCGTCCCAGCCTGTCCCAGCCTTCCCAGATAATCCCTGTGGGGGATGAGGTGGGTTTGGGGGAGCTGGGTGTCAGAGGGGTCCGTTGGGAGCAGGAGCTCTGGGAATGTGCTAATCCGGGGAATCCCTGCCAGGCTCAGAGCTGGCAGCGCTCCTGGTGCTTCCATTCCCATCTCCCTGCTCATTCCCGAGGGTCAGAGGTGAGGAGCTGCTCCAGGTCACTGGGACAGGACTGGGACCACGGCTGGACCCTCTGGGGTGGCATGCCATGGGGTTTGAGGGATGGGAATTCCCAGGCATTGGCATTCCCGAGCCCGGGCATTCCCAGGGATTGGCATTCCCAAGCCGGGGCAGAGCAGGGATTGGCATGCCCGGGCATTCCCAGGGATTGGCATTCCCGAGCCCGGGCAGAGCAGGGATTGGCATTCCCGAGCTCGGGCATTCCCAGGGATTGGCATTCCCGAGCCGGGGCAGAGCAGGGCTCCTCTCCAGGCTGTGGGGTCAGGCCGAGGGACAGCTCCAGGCTCTGGGGCTGCCGGTGCTCCACGGGAGCTGGACCTGCTGCAGACAATTCCCTGCTTCTCCGGGAAGCGCCGGTGCGGAAGCTGAGGGCTCCAGGGCAGGCTCGTTTCCCCATCCCGGAGCTGTCTGTGCTCGGTGGGGTTTCAGTTCCCCTTGGATTCAGCCTCTTCCTCCTCCTGCACCCTCAGGAGAGGCAGATCCCTGGTGAGGGCCCTCCCTCGTGGAGGGGATTCCCTTCCACAGCACGGATCCTGAGAGCAGCGGTGAGGGAGCTGGGCAGGGGCTGAGCCTGGAGCAGAGGAGGCTCAGGGGGCCCTTGTGGCTCTGCACGAGTCCCTGCCAGGAGGGGACAGCCGGGGGGGTCGGGCTGTGCCCAGGGAACAGGGACAGGAGCAGAGGGAGCGGCCTCAGGCTGGGCCAGGGCAGCTCAGGGTGGGATTGGGGAAATTCCTCCTGGATGGGCTGTGCAGCCTGGCACAGGGGTGGAGTGCCCATCCCTGTTGGGATTTCAGAGCTGTGTGGATGTGGCACCTGGGGACAGGCCAGTGGCGTTCTCAGGGAATTCTCACAGTTCCCGTATCCATGGGACATTTCCTCCCCTGTCAGTTCTGGTGGCCCCAGCGCTGCCGAGCCCGGCTGAGGCTCCTGGGGAAGCTGACCCCGTTCCCACTTCTCCGTTCCTCCGGCGTGGTTCCTGTCGCTGTCCCTCCCTGCAGGCTCCCCCTGGATGTGCCACGCTCCAGCCCGCAGCCCCGCCTGCGTGGGACACGGGGAACAAAAGCTCCTTCTGCCCTCGTGGGAGGTGTTGATGCTGGCAGAGGCTGGGTGGAAATGATCCCTGCGGGGTCAAGGCAAACTGAGGCAGGGCTTGGATCATCCCTGTGCCCTGGCAGCGCGGAGCAGGGAGGGACTTGGGCACCCACGTGTGACCTGTGAGGGCAGCCCTGGCTGGGATTTGGGTTTGGGGTTTCCCTCCGTCCCCAGCTGCTCTGCAGGGAATTGCCCGGCACGGACGGGACCGGGGCTGGCACTGAGGCCTTTTGTCCTGGAGCTTGGAGCTGCTCTGTGCCTGTGCGTGCTGTCCCACTGTCCCTCTGTGTCCCTTTGCCAGTTGGGAGCAGCCCTGCTCTGGATCCAGGCTGGCAGAGCTGGGGCTGCTCACCTGGAGAGGGAAAGGCTCCAGGGAGAGCTCCGAGCCCCTGGCAGGGCCTGCAGGGGCTGCAGGAGAGCTGCAGAGGGACTGGGGACAAGGCCTGCAGGGACAGCACCCAGGGAATGGCTGCCAGTGCCAGAGGGCAGCCATGGATGGGATCTTGGCCATGAGGAATTCCTGGCTGGGCTGGAATTGCCAGAGCAGCTGGGGCTGCCCCTGCATCCCTGGCAGTGCCCCAGGCCAGGCTGGACACTGGGGCTGGAGCAGCCTGGGACACGGGCAGGTGGCCCTGCCATGGCAGGGTGGCACTGCAGGGGCTCTGAGCTCCCTTCCCCCCCAAACCATTTTGTAATTCCCACGTATTTTTCCCTCAGGGCAGGAGGGGCCATGGGAGCAGCCGGGGCTGTTTTTAGGCCGTGGGTAAATGTTGGCATCCCCATAATTATCACCCGGGGTGCCAGTGGAGCTGGGAATGGCTCCCCCGGGAAGCAGCTGGAATTTGGCATCAGGTAAAAATAGCAGAGGTTCCTCCCCAGAACGCTTTTAGCAGCTCTGGCCACGGGACTGCGGCCGGGCACCGGGATCCTCCTCCTGGGGGAGCTGAGCCACAGCACCCGCCCGGCTCCACGTCCTGGAATCGGGGAGTCCTGGAATGGTTTGGGGTGTGCAGGGACCCAGAGCCCCTGCAGTGCCACCCTGCCATGGCAGGGCCACCTGCCAGTGTCCCAGGCTGCTCCAGTCCCAGTGTCCAGCCTGGCCTGGGGCACTGCCAGGGATGCAGGGGCAGCCCCAGCTGCTCTGGCAATTCCAGCCCAGCCAGGAATTCCTCATGGCCAAGATCCCATCCATGGCTGCCCTCTGGCACTGGCAGCCATTCCCTGGGTGCTGTCCCTGCAGGCCTTGTCCCCAGTCCCTCTGCAGCTCTCCTGGAGCCCCCCCGGGCATTCTCCCCCCAGCTGGGTGTCGCTGTCACCTGTCTGCTCTTGGTGGAACCCCAGAGGATGTGAGCTCCAAAGGGACCCTCAGGGGTCACCTGGGATCCCTTGAAGCAGCTCCTGGGCCCTCACAGCTTCCACTTTTCCTGGAGGGCTCCTCCACGGGGACCTCTGGCTCCTGCCCTGCGTGGGTGGTGTTTTGGGGTGGTTTGAGGGGTTGTGGGGCCGTGTTCCCCAGGGGTTTCTGGAAACCCTTGCTGCTGCAGCCGTGGCTGGGTGACAGTGGCAGCTGCAGGCCGTGCCCGTGTCCCGCTGCCAGGAGCGCTCGGGGCCGGCGGCGCTTTCCTGCGCCGAGCTCTCGGAAGCAGGCGGGGTTTTTTTAATTTAATTACTTCCTCTTCTGCCTTAATGTTTCCAAAGATAAACACAGCTCTCCCTTGGAACGGGGTCAGGGAACAGCAGGCTCTGCCCGGGCTGTGCCGAGCCCGCTCCCAGGCACGGCTTTGGCTGGAGGTGGTGGGGATCTCCCGGGATCTGAGCTGCCAGGGATTCCATGCCGGGCTGCTCCCTCCTCACCGACCGCTCCTGCATCCTGGGATCTTCCCTGGGACGTGTGCTGAGTGCCACCCCAAAAGTGCTGTGTGTGGGCAGGATCCACGTGGATCTTCCTGCAGGATCTGGGGCGCTGGGAGAGCGGGGAGCCCCGCGTTCCACAGGCTCCTGGGATTTTCCAGCTGCATTCCTGCCAGGGGTTTGCCAGCCTTCCTGATCCCTGGGAGTCTGCACCCCCAGCTCCTGGCAGGGCACCTGGCACTGCCCCCGGGCTGTGTCCAGGGGGAGATGGCTCTCTCCAGCATTCCTCCTGAATTTGAGAGGGATTAGGAAGAGGTTGAGAGGATTAGGAGGAGGTTTGAGGAATAATGACATCCCGGGACAGGACTGCTGCGAGCCGGGATGGGGGGATCAGCGCTGACCCCTCCTTCACCTGCCTCATTTCAGCTTCCCACAGACACCCTCACCCAGAGCCTGCCAGAGCCACTGCCCCCCGAATTCCACAGGGAATGGGAGCCGTGCTCCCTGGAAGTGCCGTGCTGGGAGTGTGATGACAGCCCCTGCTGCTGCTCCAGGATGGTGTAACTGGGAGCGAGTGACCCTGGCTGGAGGGGTTTGCCTCCCGTGGGAAGCCTTCCGTGGCTGGATGGAGCTTTTCCAGCCTGCAGTTGCATGCAGACAGTTTGTTTCCTCACCCAGCTCTGTGTCCCAGGCTGTGGGTGATCCTTATCTTCCCTGGGTGATCCTTATCTTCCCTGTGTCCAGCAGGTCAAGCACATCCTCAGACATCACCGAGGTGACCATTAAACAGGGAGCGAGGCCCTTTTTCCTAAGTTTTCCCCTTTTTTTAGCTGCACTCAGGACAGGAATCGCTGTTCTGGGTGTGACTTTGGGACACTTTTGCCCTAAATCCCCCCCAAATCCCTTTGGCCGAGCCAGAGGTGTCCCTGTCACCCTGCTCCTGCAGGGTTCCTGCTGTCTGGGAAGGGCTGTGTCCTTCCCAAGCTCTTGTCCCAGGGGATTGCACTAAAACATGGAGAGCACCACAAGTGGGAAATGATTCCTTGGGATTTTGTGTGTCCTGTTCTGGGGGGCACAGCTGCCGTGCCACAGGGGGGATGTGGCCTTGGGGACAGCTGGAGGGGACACTGGGGGTCTGGTAAGTGCCACTTCAGGAAGCATTTCTCCATGGAAAGGCTTGTCCAGCTCTGGAACAGGGACTCCATTGCCCAGGGAGCTTTGCAGTGCCCATCCCTGCAGGTGTCCAAGGGATTC